>NW_006922253.1:624093-627552 GCF_000298275.1 Orycteropus afer afer | reverse complement strand
AATAGATTAAAATTCCATTATTTTCCCTGCTAAGTTACTTAGCCTACTCTATTTTTGATCCAGGTTCATTATTCCTCTTTATTTCAGCAATATTTCTTCCCTGTCTGTCTACATAAGCTATTCTTTTCCCTGACACCCTAGGAAATCTCTTCACATTGCTTTTCTTTCCCTCTATCATGCTCTGCTGATTTCTCTAAACATCTTTTTTAGACTTCTGCTATTTCTGGAATTAAAAAATATTAACAACCTTTTGCTGTTTCAACCTGTGTCCCTCCTGGTGGATACCTGAGCCTTCCTTCTTCTATTTTAGCAACTGAACTGATTTTAAGAGAGAGACAACTGGTATTCCAACTAGCACTACAGCAGGGCAGCGCTTTGGACATTTAAACATTCTTGAACCGTCCTGAAACAGAAACCTCATGCTGTCTCTGACATCAAATGCACTTGGTGAAAATGTCAAATCAGAAAACTGGGATTTGAATAAATCACTCTTTCTTACTCTTAATGTCCAGTCTTATGATATTTGTGGGAAAATTAAAGGATATATTATATGTAGGAATTCTGTAAATGATAAAGCAGCATGCAAGGTACCATGTTCCTACATAAGTATTCTTTATATTCTCAGAAAATTCCACTGTTCAGTGCAAAACCTGCATGAGTAGTGTGTTAAGGGGTAAATTATAAATGAGAATATATTTAGTAGCAATAAATAAGATGCTATATAGTGAACTAGGACAAAATATGATCTTGTCACACTCCTAAGTTATTCGAATTGAACTTGAAGATGACAGGCTAGAGATAGATCTAATTTCCTTAGACCTAAATAATAAGTACTTCCAACCTGGAAAAAAAAAGTTTTGTATTATAACAGGTGCTATTTATGGCACATTTATTTATACATGACTTCATATATTTCCAAAAACCTTGTTAATGTCATTATTACCTTTAAAGATGAGGCATCTCAGAAGAAAAGTTGTATAAGTAGCCCAAGTACATTATTGATAGACTTAAGCATTAAATTTGGTAGTCTGACCCCACACTCATGCTTTTAAGTCCCACATCTCACTTGAAACCCTCTCAAAAAATGCAAAAATGTGAATGTGAAATATCAATCTCACCAGGTATCAGTTCCTTGACAATTCTGGTGGTGGTAACCCATTCGGTGGCTGGGGAAGAATGGAAGGTGTTTCCAAGTATTACTTCTGCATCTAACACAGAGTGAAATAGCCTCCCAGGCACAGAGGGTGGAGAATGTTCCCACTGCTTCCCCAGTGCTGCCCTCAACAGGCCTGATGGAACAAAGAAAGACGAAGTAAGAGTGTCTTCCTTTAGGTGAAGTTGGAATTAAGAGGTTTCTCTGAGAGGTCATGAACCTGGAGAACCACCTCTCAGTTGCCCCCAGGGTTTGGAAATTTCCCATCAGTCTTCTTTTCCAAGGCACAGTATTATGTGATTTGACTTGCTTATGCATTTACAAAGCTTTTCTGTCTTTGACCAATTAGATTTTATGGGTGGATTCTTCTTCTTTTTAACTGCTCCTGAGTTTCTATTTGAAGATGTTTTCATTTCCCGTTATGTTCAAGAATGGACCAGAATGGAAATCCCTATGCTTTTACTAAATACAAGAGCTGAGTTCTGGGATAAGGCAGAGCATGGATCCATGAAGACAGCGATTGCTCTTCTTGGGCTGGTGTAGCAATGAAAGCTTTTTAAAGAATAGCATATTTCATGTATAAATATGCAAAAGTGTATAGATTAATTCAAATACATATTTTTTTTCTTTCAATATCTAATCTTGATCTTCCATGACTTTGAAACTAAAAGACTGATGTTTATCCTTGGAGGTATCAATGGATAACACATCCAGTTGTTAACCAAAAGGTTAGAAGTTCAAGTTCACTCCAAAGTATCTGAGAAAAAAGACTTGGCCATTTACTTACAAAACATCAGTCTTTGATAACTATGGATCCCAGTTCTACTCTACACAAATATGGGTCCCTGCGAGTCAGAATCAAGTTGGTAGCAACAGTTTTTGTTTTATTTTTAAGAATTTTTCTCTTGTTATTTTATTTGAAAAGATTGAATGGCAGATTGATCCATTTACTTTGATGGAATGTAGCATTGTAATTCAAATTTTAGGGAAAATCTGGAGTTGGCCCATAAAGCCATTTCAGAAAGAGTCCAAATCAATGTTGTAAGACTACAAACAATCTTTAAACATTTGCTTTACCTATTTATCTGGGTGTGGCATTTAAGGTTGTGTGTCAGCTGGGCTGGGCCAGAGTTTTGTGTGGCTGAGCAGGTGGATGCAGTTATTTCCCATTTTAAAATTGTAATCACCTCCCTGGTGGAATCTTCTGTGAGTGGCTAGTAGTTGCCTTCAGTATATGGCTTGCTTCTAGTATATAATGACAAGGTTTGAGAAGGGTCTCTAGCTTTGTGCCACTTCTGGATCCTGCATTTGGCTGAGTCTTCATCTCAGTGGCCTGCTGTATTGTCTCCTGATCTTAGGGTTATTCCTGAACTTGAATTAATGACCGGCTGCGTTGCTTGCTGATCTTTGGACTGTGCCATTTTACCTGCCCACCTTTGGTATGTCAGTCTCAGCAAACAGCAGCTACCTGGGTTAGGATATGCCTCTAGATTCAGGGGGCCTGGAATAAGAGGCAGAGCTCTCTGCTGATTTGGAGCTTACTCTGTCAATAAAGGAGCTCTGGTGGTTTAATGTCTAAGACATTTGCATTTGACTGTTAACCAGAAACGTTGGCGGTTTCAAACCCATCAGGGATTCATGGAAGGAAAACAGGATAATCTATTTCTGTAAAAATGTACTGCCTTGAAAACCCAATGAGGGTCCCTATGAGTTGGAATCAACTTGATGACAATGAGTTTTTTTTTTTTTTTTAAGTGAAGAAACTCAGTGTCTCCTAAGCAATGACTACCCATATCCCCCTCACTCCTACCCCTGATGGAGAGCCCCAGGCAGGAAGTGGAAGCTAGGGACTGACAGCAGGAGCAGGTAAGAAGAGAGCCCCAGGAAGGAAGAGGAAAACAGGGGCCAATAGCCAGAACAGATAAGGGGATAGCCCCAGGTGGGAGGCAGAAGCCTGTGGTTGGCTGAAACAGATAGGGGGAAGGCCAGGAAGTGAGTGGAGCAGTTTTGAACAACTAAGGGAGACAAACTTGTCTGTAAGTTTTCTGTACTGTGGTTGCTTGTATGTTAATGTGAGGCTGGTGGTTGTGCCACTGGTGTTTCAAACACGAGCAGGGTTGCCCACGGTGGACAGGTTTCAGCAGAGCTTCCAGACTTAGATAGACTCAGAAGAAGGAAGGAGCCATCCACTTCTCAATGAATTGGCCAGTGAAAACCTTAGGAATAACTGTGAAACACTCTCTGATATATTACTGGACAACTTTATGAATAGCCCTGAAACATTGTCTGATACAGTGCTGGAAGAT
>NW_006922253.1:610597-620409 GCF_000298275.1 Orycteropus afer afer | reverse complement strand
TTCACTTTCAGTTGTTTTTCCAGTAGAGTAAACTGATGTTTATATCCTTTTTGAACGTAAAAAAAAAAATAACAAGACCCTCCTTCCCAGGGCCCCGCCTAGTTTCCATATCTCATGTTGTACCATGTTCTCACTTTCTCTCTGTGCACTGATTACCCAGACCTTCTTAACTTCATTGCAGGCTAGTTTCTGCCTTAGGATTTCTGTTTGATTTTTCTTTTCTTCCTTTTGATCTTGGACACCCTTCTCACTGATATGTTTAGTCTGGTTCTGTTTCATCATTCCAATCCAAATTTAGAAATCACCTCTCCACAAAACCCATTTCCACCTAACTAAAATGCTCACCCAGACACACACACACACACACCCCACTCCATTACAATTTTATGAGTTAGTTATTGCTGAGTGACTTTATTTATTCTCACCTTACATATTGTTTATCCCTTGTGTTAAGAGTGTAAACGCCAATAAAAAATAAAAAGTGATTATCTCATAAACCACTGTATCCCAAGCACTTAGAAGAGTATCTGACATTTCACACACAGTCAGTAATTATACCTCAGTGAACAAATAAACCTGATAGTTAATGAAAATTGTTGGTGGGTATTATAAATTATAGCTAGTTATATATTGCACATGTACATTTCATACTTAAAAGTATAAGGACTGTGCTTTGTTTGAAATACTGTAACTGATATTTTAATTATTATTATCATATGTATCATATATATATAGACAGATTTTACTAAGAAAATAATAACAATGAAAAATCGTGCTTGACCTTAGGCTTCCCATAGACCTAGTGAGGAGAGGTCACTTAGAAAAACATCAGTGAGTTTCTAGTGAAAGACTTTCCACAGTAGGGTCTAGCAAAAAAAAAAAAAAAACATCCTTTGGATTTAGAAACCTAAATCTAGAAGGTAACAGTAAGAATCACTTTTCTGTAGTTAAAATAAAATAGGTTGATACAGTTTCTCTTATCCTATACTTGCAGCCATGAATAAATTTTGACTCATAGTGACCCTATAGGACAGGAGAACTTCTTCACAGAGTTTCCTAGGTTATAATCTTTAAGGAAGCAGATTAACACATGTTTCTCGCAGGTAGTGGCTGGTGGGTTCAATCCACCGACCTTTATCAGCCAAGAGGACCTAAGCACTGCCTCAACAGAACTTCTTTCTTGTGCCATAGAGATTATATAACTTCGAGATATAGATACTACATTCTAAAATATCTTGAATGCAGCATGAGTTACTCTTACCCTCTTTCTCAAAAAAGTAGTGGACAATTGTGGTCAAGTAGTGTCCTCCATCTGTATGCTGAGCAAATAAACTGTATATGAAGAAGAGTGTGTCATCAGGATTGGAGGATGACTCAGTTCCTAAGGCATTTGACTGCTAACCAGAGGGCTGGTGATTCAATCCCACCGGCCACTCTTCAGAAGGAAGATTGAGCAATCTACATCCATAGAGATACTGCCTTGGAAACCCAAGGAGAGATTGCTATGAGTCCCATTGACCCGCGAGCAGTATTATTATTTTTTTAATAGGTATATTACACAACCTCGCTTGCTGAAAGTGAAGAGGACATGCAGCGCTTACAGATGAAGATCAAATCCCACAGTCTTCAATATGGGTTACACTTGAACATAAAGAAAATGAAAATCCTCACAACTAGACCAATAAACAACATCATGATAAATGGAGAAAAGACTGAAGTTGTCAAGGATTTCATTTTACTTGAATCCACAATCAACACCTATGGAAGCATCAGTGAAGAAATCAAATGACATGCTGCCTTGGTCAAATCTGCTGCAAAAGATCTCTTTAAACTCGCAAAAAGCAAAAATGTCACTTTAAGCACTATGGTGAACCTGACCCATGCCATGGTGTTTTTAATTACCTCATATATATGGGAAAACTGGACAATGAGTAAGGATGACAGAAGAAGAGTTGATGCCTTTGAATTGTGGTTTTGGAGGAGTATATTGTATATACCATGACATTCCAGAAGAACAAATCTGTCTTGGAAGAAAGGCAACCAGAATGCTTCTTAGAAGAGAGGATGGTAAGACTTCATCTCAGGGACTTTGGACATGTTATCAGGAGGAACCAGATCCTAGAGAAAAGCATCACATTTAGCAAAATAGAGAATCACTGAAAAAGAGGAAGCTTGGTCAGAAAGAGACTGGAAACTCCCAAGGAAATGGCCCCAAGTCAACCTTCAGAACTAGTATTGGACTCACTCCCATGATTTATCTCTCAGCCAAACAATACACAGGCCTAAAAGTGGAAAAATTATACCAGGGAGATGCATTTCTGAGAAAAATCAACCATAGGTGTTCAGCAGGGCAGCATTTGCACAAACAGAAAGCTAGGAATACATAGCAAAGCAGGAATATATAGGCAAGAAGGACACAGGGAAAGGGTAAACACAAGTGGGAAGTGAAAGGGGGCTATTAAGTTGGGGGATTGAAATCAATGTCGCAAAAAAAATGCGTATGAACAGATGAGTGGAAAACAAATCCACCTTGTAAAATCACAATACAAATTAAAAAAAAAAGAAAAAGAAAAAGCTCCTTAATGTGATAGATTGACACAGTGGCTGCAATAATGAACTCAAATATAGGAACAACTGTGAAGATAGCAATGGACTAGACAGTGTTTCGTTCTGTGGTACATAAGGTCTCTATGAGTCAGAATCATCTTGACAGCACCTAATAACAACAACAAGTGGCCTCTGTATTAAATTGCACATTAGAGAACTGAGATTATGTCAGACTATGAGAATGTGTGCAAAGGTTAGTGGAAAAGCAAGAATAAAGTAGTCATCTGAAAATGAAAAAACAAAAACAAAAAATGAGAGGGATCCAGTCAGATGAAGTATCTGAGAAATGGGATTCCAGCAGAGTAGAGTAAGAACAAAAGCCATGGAGTGGGAATGCCTTGAATTGTCCAGAGACAGATTATAACAGAATGAAAAGAAGGAAAGATAGAAAGTAAAAGGTGGCCAGAGCTTTGGGAGAAAGGATGGAGGACAAAATGTATTGGAGAGGTAGTTATATGCAGGATAAGGCAGCAATATGGTTAAGCAGAGTACTCTAGTATCTTGAGTAGTTTTGTATGCTTAATAGATACCTCAGGGTGTTGTGTGTACAAGAGGTTAAAGTGAATATCAAGTGAGACACCAATGTCTTCTATAGGAGAAATTTGCTTTTGCCATGGAAACTAGTGAGCATTCAGAATTTGTTGTTTCATCCAAAGTTTCTTCATGGCATTTTTCACCTCTGCATTCCTCAGGGTATAGATCAAGGGGTTTGACATGGGTGCAACAATGGTAAAGGAAACAGACATTGCCTTGTCTATGGGGTAAGTGGCCACAGGTCTCATGTATAAGAAAATACATGGCACAAAGAACAAGAAAACCACCATGAGGTGAGAGCCACAGGTGGAGAGGGCTTTGCGCCGCCCTTCAGAGCTGCAAGTCTTCAAGGAGCAGAGAATGACCATGTAGGAAACAATGAGGATAAGGAAGATGGTTACACACATTACCCCACTGTTCAAAATGACCAAGAGGCCCAGGACTTGGGTGTCTATACAGGCCAGTTTCAACAATGGAAATAAATCACACATAAAGTGATCAATGACATTGGGACCACAGAAGGGTATTTGGTACATGAAGAGAAGCTGTATTGTTGCATGCATGGACCCCCCAAGCCAGGCACCTCCTAGTAACAGGAGGCATACCCTAGGATTCATGAGGGTCATGTAGTGCAGGGGCTTACAGATGGCCACGTAACGGTCATAGGCCATCACAATGAGAAGAATGATCCCCACCCCACCAAAGAAATGTTCTGCAAAGAGCTGGGCCATGCAGCCTTCGAGCGATATGGTAGTTCTCTCAGAAAGGGAATCCACAATCATCTTGGGGGCATTGACAGATGAATAGGTGGCATCCATGAGAGACAAGGAAGTAAGAAAAAAATACATAGGTGACCTCAGACTCTGACTCACAGTCATAGTTATCACAATGAGTAAGTTTCCCAACATGGTGGCCACATACATGATTAGAAACACAGCAGAGAATATTTTCCGCAGCTCTGGGTTCTTTGTAAGGCCCAAAAGAATGAATTCAGTCACATTGTTTGATTTTCCATTGACTGTGGTCTGATGTATGCACATAGCCATGAGCTGGAAAATCTGCAAGAGCAATATTTCTTTTACTTACTGTAAAATACTGATACGACAACATTTTCAATTCAATATTCTTCACCTGTGCAATTCAATGAGACCAATGACATTAATAGTGTTATGCAACCATCACCAATATTTATTGCCAAATATTCTATTACTACAAACAGAAACTCAATTCTTCCTAAGTAATGATTCTCCCTTCCTCCTTCTATCCTAAGTCTGGTAACCACTATTAAACTCTGATTTCTGTATATTTGCTTATTTTAGGTATATCACATTAGTCAAAAGACATACAATATAAGCCATATGCAGATGTAGTACTATTTTAAGTTTATAGTCATGGAGTGTGTCAGACATTTTTTGTGTCCTGCTTCACACTTTTGTGATCTATCTTTTTCTCCAACCATTGCTATCACAATAATCAGGTCATAATTATAGCCGGATAGTAGCTTGATCCTACAGATTTCCCCAACACCTTCTCTCACAAGCACATCTCTTGCTTTCTGTTCTTGCATCTTGCTGCCTGAGGTATTTTAGAGACCCTGCTATATTTTTCTGATGGAAACACACAGTTAGAAACATGAGGGAGTTCACTTCCTATAGGGAAACACTTTCCGTTAGGATTCAGGAGCCAGATTAACACTCTTGGGTTAACTTTCTTTCCTTCTCTGTTTCACTGTCCCCAGATCCTCCATTCTGTTTCCCAAAATAAACTGCCTACATAAAAGCTCTTATCTCAGCCTCTCCTTCTTGGGACTCAAACCAGGATGCTGACCTTCCTTTATCCCTAGGCATACCCAAGAACTTAGAAATTTTCATTCACTTATTTCACAAATTTATTGAGCACCTAGAACGTGCTAGTTGGAAAGACTACAAGACACATAGGTCATAACCCAAAGGATCTCTACTTATCAAGGTCAATTCACTGCTCCTTCCATTTCTTCCTTTTCAAATTGATTAGTATTGTTGTTAACATAATTGTTGTTGCTGCTATGTGTCACCGAGTCAGACCCCACTCATGGCGAACCCCCTTGGGTTTCTTAGGCAGTATCACTATGGAAGTAGATTGCCTAACCTTCCTTCCAAGGAGTGGCTTGTGGGTTTGAACTTCCAGCCTTCTGGTTAGCAGTCAAATGCCTTAGGCACTATGCTACCAGAACTCCTGTTACATATTATTAATATTCAATAAGTTTGTACTATGTCTCAGGCAGTGGAACATCCTATGAGATATTTTCTTCATCTTAGAAATAAGACACTGAAGTTTAAAGAGGTGAAAAGATGATACCATGGTCACACAAGTAATAAATACAGAAGTTAAATTCAAACTCAGTTTTTTTCTGGTTCCAAAATCAATTCTATTAACAGACCATATTGCTTCTCTTATGCTAATATCAAGTGTTCAATGTGTATGAAACACTGTTTCATGATACAATTTCATTTTCCTAGCAATCCAGTAGGATAGATGTGTGTTTCCTATATTCAACATGACAATTCTACAGTGAATAACATGTTCTAATTATGTATATTAATTATCCAATTCTGAACCTATTCATTACAATCATTGACCAAATTTCCAATTGTTTCTAATAATTTTCCAGATGTGTTGATTACAAAAACTATAATCTTAATTCTCTTACTCTGTTCCAAGAATACCCAGATTTATGATTTAATTACCACCATCTCTGTGTATATGCACAATGAGTGTCTTTCCTTGCATTTTTCCTTGTGAAGGAATGCTCTCACATGGGACAGAAGATTCTAAATATTAACCAAGGTATCAATAAATCAATTTGTATATTTTAATTCATTATGTGGTGGCAATGTGCTAGGCCTGTTATATGCATTAACTCATTTTCTTTTTTTTTTCCATATCACGCAAGGCAGGTACAAACATAAATCCTATCTTGAGGAAACTGAAGCTTAAAGACATTAAGTATCTCATGTAAAATGAGTGGGGGTTATGAATTCATGTGGACTTATTTTGAAGCACAAGTGCTAAATCATTATACTCTGCCCCTGAGAAAGTGACCAGCAGCCTCTGCTAACTAGATGTGATTGTTTCTCCAGCAAAGAACAAATAATAGAGTAAAAACACTGTCATAGGCAGCAAACTTCCCTCCACTAAGGGTATGTGAGCAAACGCTGTCTGTCACTTGATTGGAATATATAGAAGGCATAGGAGGAGCTATGAACAACTTCTCCTCTAAATACAAAAGACCCAATCTCAGCATTGCACCTGGCTCTTACTAAAATAGTAGGCAGCTGTCATGAGAGTTTTCGAGTCTACAATATGGACCAACCTAAACTTTTTTCATCTTTAGCCCAAATAATTCAAAAGTTCTTGTAAAGCTCTAATTAAATAGAAAGAACACATTCTTGAAAACCAAAATAGCTAGATTAATCCCAGGTTGTCCCTCCACTTCATTAGAATACCTTGTTACAATCCTTACCACGTTAGCTCTCAGCTTTCTTTTCCGGAGTGTGAGATGGTTGTGGTAGGTGATGGAATCTTAGGAGCTCAAAAGAAACATCTCAGGTACTCCATCTTTTCAAACATGCAGCCCAACTCATCTACATTCAGCGTTTACTCTTCCAAGTAAGATTTCCTTTGAGGGATCTCAGGTCTTGAAATCTTTTAAAACAGTATGCGTTAGAATAAATAAGGATGCCCTCTGTCTGAATGTCTTCATCTATCACAATTTCAATATGACAACTAGTGCACTCCTAACCTTCTCAACCTGACGTTGAAAGCCCTCCCTCACACAAGTCAACCAGCTATTTTTGTACCTCTTCCTCCTACTGCAGTCAGGCCTATCTCTCGCTGCTAGAACGCACAGCTCAGGGTGCTTCTTCTTGGGGAGAGGTCGTGGGTTTAGAGTGAGCTGACTTACCTTTCCTTCCAACTAGACACTTAGAAACTAGTTGAATCGATTTCAACTCACAGTCACCCCATGTATGTTAAAGTAGAACCATGTTCCACAGAGTTTTTAATGGCTGCTTTTTGGGAAGTAGATCAGTAGACACCTGTGTGTTTCTTCCTAGACACCTGTGTGTGGGCAGCTGCTGAAAGTGTTATCTTTTGAACCATCCAGGGACTCCATCAGGTACTTATTGACTGCATAATATTAACTTTCCTCACCTTCAAATCCTGCAAAAAAATAAATAAATAAAAAGATGGAACAGTAATTAAAGCCAATATTTGTCAAATACTTATTATTTAAGGACATTGTACTCAGAGTATTATGATCTAGTCATTTAATACTCACAAAAACCACAGGAGATTAGGACTATTCCTATCATTTTCTGAAATCCCAATCTGACTTTCTCATGCAGTGGATGGGGCTCAGGAACTCTGGAGATACATGATCAGGTTCACAGCACAGGCTATCAACCACTATGTGTACAGCCTTCCAAGAATTTTATATCCTGTCTCACTATCCTGTACGAAGTTCAAAGGAAGTAAAAACAAAACAAAACAAAAAAACACATTCACTGCTGCCTAGTCAGTCCCAACTCATAGCAACCCCTCCTTGGGTTTCTGAGGCAGTATCTCTATGAAAGTAGATTGCCCAGCCTTTCTTCTGAGGAGTGGCTGGTGGGTTTGAACCGCCAGCTTTCCGGTTAGCAGTCAAGTGCCTTAGGCACTATGCCACCAGAGTGCACCAGAGGATGAAAAGGCATGGAATTCTTTTGGAGAACACTACTCAAATATTCATCATGATTATTTCCCATTCGTATAAGCTAACACTTCCTGCTGCCTTTGATAGATTCTGTAACATTAAAACCCACTGCCATGTAATGAATTCCAACTCATAGCTACCCTATAGGACAGAGTAGAACAGTCCCATAGGGCTTCCAAGGCTGTAATCTTAAAGAAGCAGACTAACATATCTTTCTCCCGTGGAGCAGCTGGTGGATTTGAACCACCGATCTTTTTGCAAGCAGCTGAGAAGTTTTATCATTGCACCACCAGGGCTCTTTTCTGTACCATTACTCTCTCAAAATTCTGTTTTATTCCCATCAGTAACATGTATTAAAGAATCATTTTCTGGCATTCTCATATATTATCAATCCTGATTATATTCCACAAACTATAAGGTGAAATATAGTATCACATTTAATTTGCATTCATTCAATTATTCATTCAAAGTGTTTCATTGATAACAAATATATTATTGGTATCCAGATAAATCTGATTAAATACAATGTAATATCTAATATATATCTCTATAAAGAGATTTATTGTCTATACACAGCTATACATGTCAAACTAACGAGAATAAATTGTTAAGCCCTTGCATTTTTTGTACTTTGCTGGCACTTTATACATTTATCTCATTTAATCCTCACATCTGGCAATGATGAGGCACACTTTATGACTGATGACCAAAAACAACCAAACTCACTGCCCTCGAGTCAGATCCGACTCATAGAGACCCCTACTTGGGTTTCTGAAGAGGCATCACTATGGAAGTAGATCGTGCAATATTTCTTCTGAGGAATAGCTGGTCAGTTTGAACCACCAGCGACTGAGGAAGAGCAAAAGAATTAAATTGCTCAAGGTCGTATAGTTAGTAAGTGATAAAGTCTGGATTTGAATCCAGGAAATCAGCTTTATACCTGGGTTATGTTTCCTGCGTCTGAATTTCTTATGGAGATAAATAATTTATCTCATTAAATCCTGGATAGCAAGAATGTGCTAGCTATGTATTTAGTGATTGACCTTGGTCCTTATTTTTAATAAGCACCCAGTGGCCCTGTGTTCTTGGGCAGCTTTGTGCCCCAAGCATATGCCTCATCCATAAGAGCTTTAAATAGACTATTTCTGTGGCTATGTCTTCTTAATTCACCTTGGTTTTCTTGAGAAATGAGAACTGGTTGTTGGAGATGGAATTATCTCTTGTAGCACTTCCGTAGGGTGGAAGCTATTAAACCATTTTAGATACAAAAAAATAATGTTTAGTTGGAATACTTCTGTGGGAAGGAAAAGGTTATTCCCTAAACAAACTTTCTTAATTAACTTCTCCACCCTGTTCCTTAGAAAGCCCTAGTATCGTCCCCAACACATTACTATAATCATCCCTTTGAGTAGAGGTACTAACAAATAGATATGCAGGTTTTTATAGTGATTGAGAAATATATTTTAAAGATTTCAACTCACATGTACATTAATAATCAAAACCAGAAATATGAAGTATTATTAACAAACTAAAACAGAAAAAAATAAAAATAATGCATAAGTTCCCCAACCCCCCAGAGTCTGTTAGAAAAATTAAGATTATAGAGAGAGAGGGAGGGAGAAGGAAAGAGAGAGAGAGGGAAGGGGAGAGCAAGCTCTGGTGGCACAATGCTAGGTTGCAAACCACTTCAAACTCGCCAGCCTCTCCCTAGGAGAAAGATGTAGCAGTCTGCTTCTGTAAAGATTATACTCTTGAAAACAGTATGAGGCATTTCTAATCTGTTCTATAGGGTCCTTGTGAATCAGAATCAACTTGATATCAAGGGTTTATATATATATATATATATTTGTTGTTGTTATGTGCCGTCAAGCCAGCCCCGACTCATAGCGACCCCTCCTTGGGTTTCTGAGGCAGTATCACTATGGAAGTAGATTGCCCA
>NW_006922253.1:607214-610497 GCF_000298275.1 Orycteropus afer afer | reverse complement strand
TAAGGTATAACATCAACATAATATGTATAAAATAAAAAAACTAAACTCACTGCCATTGAGTTGATCCTGACTCATAGCAACCCCTCCTTGGTTTTCTGAGGCGATATCACTACAGAAGTAGATTGCCCAACCTTCCTTCCAAGGAGTGGCTGGTGGATTTGAACCACTAGCCTTCTGATTAGCCGTTAAATGTCTTAGGCACTATTCCACCAGAGCTCTCTATAATATGTATATATTTATGTTAAAATGCATACATGTAAGTATATAAATAGATGTAGATGCATTTTAATATATTTAAATGTCTTTAAATATATGGGAAAGAATAGAATAAAATGAAAGAAGGGAAACAGAAATCTTTTCTAAGAATGTCTTCATCACGCCAAGAATTCCTCTTCCTCTCCTTTCTACAAGCACATCTCTGAAGCATATAGACACACTCATTTATTTGTTAATCATATTTGGATAGGAGCCAAAAGATAAACCCTTAAGTTTTGATAATGTGCCAAAACAAATTAAAAGAAATCAAGCTAAAAATGGCCGACAGCTCAAGGCTTCCCAACCTGAGATCACAATTTGTATAAACAGTCAAACAAACTGGTGAATTATTACCACATTTTAAGTACAATTGTGTGTGTGTTTAGTGATACAATTAGTTCAGCAATTTCAAAATAACCACTTAAATTAATATCAGCATGCTTAATACTTAAGTAAGTTTTTAAGGCTACCTCCAAAGCCCAGTCTGGTGTCATCTCTGTGACTTTCGAGAACTCAGCCAAGTTAACTAATGGTCCCCATCAGTCAAAGACAGAAGACTCTGCAGATAAATTTTCTAGGATCACCTTAGAGTAACTAACCAAAAGTGTGACTCCATCCAAGATTTACTCACATGAAGCTTCTTTTATAGAAGGGCTAGAAATCATGGCATGGGAGACTTTCATTTGAGTGTTCCAAATGTAGAGGCAAGTAAATTAGGACCTGTAGAGTCAACAAATGGCCCTATCACTCAATAGGGAATTATTTGGATAGGACTCAATGGCAACAAGTAGAGTGTCTAATGATTTTCAAGGGAAATTTAAAACAGATGCTCTAAGTGTCCAAGATGTAAATAGGAAACAACCTTTGCAGTTGGTAGAGTAATTTAAATCTCCTCTATATAGGAAAGATTGCCAAAAGCCAGCCAAGAACACTGTTTGGAAAATCATTCAAGGGACTGTGCCTACTATCTGGCTGTATTTTTAGCTTAATTTGAAAGCAATTTCTAATCAGCATCTCAGAAGAAACATCATTATGAAGATGTCCTCCTTTGGGTAATTAACCTGGACTAAAAGAGGGCAGAGTGTTATTTTCCAAAACTGTGGAAATTTGCCAAATTGTATCATTACAATTGCATTCCATTAAAGATGGGTCTCTACTGACAGAAGTGCTAATCACCACCCAGTGAATTCCCATCCCCCCTTGCAGTGATAAGTTGCTCCCAGGGGCAGAGCATCACTGTAGCCTGGCTGAGATCATGCTCCACAAGCACAAAACCAGATCACAGTATTACCCATCCAATTATTTCCTCCACTACCAAGCTACGTCTTTCAAGTAGAATGACCACATGATGATCCATCGGCATGATGATATAGATCAAAAAGGAAAAGACAAGAAACAATACAACTTATTCTAAGCCACCTAGCAAGTACCAGGAGTGATTTTTTTCTATCATGCAGCATGATGATAAATTCACTTTTTAAGATTATCATTAAAATTATATCACATCTGACTGTGTGTATCTAAAAGTCAAGAATGTCAAACTCTCTGTGCTTTAGGTTAGTGACTTTTGAATTAACTTTTATCCCGATGAATATCCCATTTCCAATTGCATTATCCAATCAGTGTTTCTACATACTGATATATATATACATTGACAGACTTCTTCCTTGAAGTTTTTAGCATAATGATTCAGTTGCATATTACATTATGGAAGAATGTATGATGATTTCACACTACAACTTTCAAAAAGCCAATGACAATACCCTACTGAGTTGAAAAAATATGTTCTTGAATTGTGCATTTTGAATGTTTACTTCAAGACCCATTTAGGTACTTGTATTTTCTTCCCCCAATCAAGAAAAAAATGAATAATTATTTTAAGGGTAAATAAAAGATGGGACAAAACCAGGCAACATTTCATTCTGTTATGCATAAACATGCTGTGAATAGGAACCAACTCCATGGCAATTAACAAAAATGAATAAATAAACAAATAAATAATATATAAAAAGGTTGGTTGAAAAAAATCTCCATTGTTAATTTAAAAAAGTATCTCAGCCATAAAAGCTAAGGACTAAGGTCTCTCTTCCTTCATAAATTATATTCTCATATAAGGTGTTTTTAATTTAGACATACTTGAGGTTATTACCTTTATTCTTTTCCCACCTTCAATAATAAGAAATATCAATATCCTACTTTCACAACATACTTCACAGTTTACAACAGTTTCATTGACATGTTTGACTTTATTTATACCTTGGAAGTATTTCTGAAAAGAAAAATTCTCAATTTTACATGAAGCCTTCTACGATCCCTATCCCATTCACACCTGTGTGGTGTAAATGATTAAACATTCAACTATTAGCAGAAATGTTGGTCATATGAACCCACTCAAAGGCTCTTTGGACATTATGAAGCAATTCTAATATGACAAACATGGGGCTGTCATGAATCAGAATCAAATCAAACACAACTAACAACACTACCAACATGGAGACATTCTTTTTCTGATCATCCACAGTTACACAATCTACTTATTTATGCAAAATATGTATCTCTGTGCCATATATACATATATAACAAATGGAAAAAAAGAAGAAGAGTGGGGCCACCCACTTTTGAAAATTACTGGCCACTGAAAACATTATGAATAGCAGTGAAACACTGATATATTACTGATAAACTTTATGAACAGCAGTGAATAACAGTGAAACATCGTCTGATATATTATAGAAAGATGAGCCCCTCAGACTGGAAGTCACACTAAATACAACTGGGGAAAAGTTGTCTCCTCAAAGGAGAATTGATTTTAATGATGTGGATGGAGGAAAGCTTTCTTGACCTCCATTTGCTGATAAAGTAAAATGCGAGGCAACAGCTGAAAACATCTGTTAATAATCAGAACATGCAATGTATGAAGTACTAATCTAGCAAAATTGGAAGTTGTCAAAAATGAAATGGAACCTGTAAAGATATTCTAGACATTGTTGTTGTTGTTATGTGCCGTCGAGTCGGCCCCGACTCATAG
>NW_006922253.1:603577-605759 GCF_000298275.1 Orycteropus afer afer | reverse complement strand
GTGACATTCATCATCACAAAAGACGTTTCAAGATCTGTCCTGAAGTACAATGCTGTCAGTGATAGGATAATATCCATATGCCTACAAGGAAGACCAGTTAATACTATGATTATTCAAATTTATGTACCAACCACCAAAGCCAAAGATGAGGAAATTGAAGATTTTTATCAATTTCTGCAATCTGAAATTGACCAAACATGCAATCAAGATGTGTTAATTATCACTGGTGAGTGGAATGCAAAAGTTGGAAACAAAGAAGAATCACCTGTAGTTGAAAAATTTGGCCTTCGTGACAGAAATAACACTGGAGACCACATGATAGAATCTTGCAATATTGAAGACTTATTCATTGCAAATATCTTTTTCAACAATACCAGCACAGCTATACACATGGAGTTTGCCAGATAGAATACACAGGAATCAGACTGACTACATGTGTGGCAAGAGGTGATTGAAAATCTCAGTATCTTCAGCCACAACAAGGCCAGGAGCTGATTGTGGAACAGACCATCAACTGCTCATAGGCAAGCTCAACTTGAAGTAGAAGACAATTAAAAGAAGTCCACAAGAGCCAAAATATGATTTTTAATATATCCCTCCTGAATTTAGAGACCATCTAAAGAATAGATTTGATGCATTGAAGACCAATGACCAAAAGCCAGAAGAATTGCAGGATGACATCAAGAATATCATCCATGAAGAAAGCAAGAGGTCATTAAAAAGACAAGAAAGGAAGAAAAGACCAAAATGGATATCAGAAGAGACTCTGACACTGTCCTTGAGCAGAGAGAAGCTAAAGCAAATGGTAGAAATGACAAGCTAAAGAGCTGAACAGAAGATTTCAAAGAGCAGCTCGAGCAGACAAAGCCAATTACTACAATGAATTGTGCAAAGACCTGGAGTTAGAAAACTAAAAGGGAAAAACACGCCTGGCATTTCTCAAGCTGAAAGAACTGAGAAAAAAATTTGAGCCTCAAGTTGCAATATTGAAAGTTTCCATGGACAAAATATTGAATGATACAGGAAATATTGCACCAAAAAGACCTGGTCAATCTTCGTCCATTTCAGGAGGTGACATATGATCAAGAACCAATGATATTGAAGGAAAAAGTTGAAGCAGCACTGAAGGAATTGGCAAAAAAAAAAAGAGCCACCAGGAATTGACAGAATACCCATTGAAATGTTTCAAGAAATTGATGTCCTACTGGAGGCACTCACTTGGGTATGCCAAGAGATTTAGAAAACAGCTACCTGGCCAATGAACTGGAAGAGAACTTGTACCCATTCCAAAGAAAGCTGATCCCACAGAATGTGGATATTATCGAATGATATCATTAATATCTCATGCAAGTAAACTCTTACTGAAGGTATTTAAAAAATGGTTGCAGCAGTATATTGCCAGAAATCTTTCAGAAATGCAAGCTGGATTCAGAAGATGACATGGAACAAGGGATATCACTGATATGAGATGGATCTTGGCTCAAAGCAAAGAATGCCAGAAAGATAGTTACTTGTGTTTTATTGACTATGGAAAAGCATTTAATTGTGTGGCTCATAACAAATTATGGGTAACATTGAGAAAAATGGGAATTCCAGACCACTTAACTGTACTCATGAGGAACCTGTACTTAAACCAGGAGGCTGTCATTCAAACAGAAAAAGGGGATACTGCAAGGTTTAAAATCAAGAAGGGAGTGTGTCAGGGTTGTATCATTTCCCTATACTTATTCAATCTATATGCTGAGTAAATAATCCAAGAAACTGGACTATATGAAGAAGAACATGGCATCAGGATTAGAAAAAGAATCATTAACAACATGAGATATGCTGACAACACAACTTAGCTTGCTGAAAGTGATGATGACTTGAAGCACTTAATGATGAAGACTGAAGACTAAAGTCTGCAGCATGGATTATATCTCAATATAAAGAAAACAAAAATCCTCACACTTGGACCTATAAGCAGTATCACGATAAATGAAGAAAAGGTTGAAGTTGTCAAAGACTTCACATTGCTTTGTTCTATAATCTATGCCAATGGAAGGAGCAGTCAGGACATCAGACATTGCATACCACTGAGCAAGTTGGCTGCAAAGGACCTCTTTCAAGTGCTGAAGAGCAAAGCTTTCTCCTTGAGGACTCAGGTGTGCCTGACACTAGCCATGGTATTTTCAGTAATATC
>NW_006922253.1:600134-600647 GCF_000298275.1 Orycteropus afer afer | reverse complement strand
TATATTATTTTTTTCATCCCTCAAGAAATAATTTTTATGTACTTGGGAGAGGTATTGTCCTCATTAGAGATGCATGTGTTAGAGTAATCTACTTCAAGAAAAAAGGGGAAGAAATGTCATTATTTAAACTTGAACCTAACTAAAATTCTAGCTATGCTCAAACAACTATACAAATGTACATCCATTTCTCTTTTATCTCCTTCCTTAATAAAACTATTTTCTTCATTATAGTAACAAACTCATATTGTTCATTTATTTTACTTTTTTATTACCTATTTAATTCCCATTGGAATTTAAATTCCACACAAACTCTACCTTTCTCTATATTGTTCAACATTATATACCCTGTCTCTTGAATTCTCTGACACCCTGTCAGCACTGAACAATATTTTTTGGGTAAAAGAAATAAGCCCAAATTTCCTAAATTTAATCGACCATGGAGACATTTTTCAAGTACTGTATATTAACACCCACTAGCCACTCCTCGGAAGGAAGGTTGGGCAATCCTACTTC
>NW_006922253.1:585275-586293 GCF_000298275.1 Orycteropus afer afer | reverse complement strand
AGTCACCAACTTGTCCACTGGGTAGGTGGCCACAGGACGCATGTAGGTGAATATGCAGGGCACGAAAAAGAGTACAACCACAGTAAAATGGGAGGTACAGGTGGAGAGGGCTTTGCGCCGTCCTTCAGAGCTGTGGGATTTCAGGGAGCACAGGATGACTATATAGGAGATGAGTAACATGCAAAAAATGAGCAAGCACATGGCCCCACTGTTGGCAGCCACCACCATTCCAAGCATGTGGGTATCTCTACAGGCAAGCTTCAGCAGTGGGAAGAGGTCACACATGAAGTGGTCAATGGTATTGGGGCCACAGAAGGGCAAGTTCATCATGAAGACAATCTGCACAGTAGCATGAAGGATCCCACCAATCCAGGCCACTATGACCAGAAGGCGGCAGAGCTGCTGTCGCATAATGGTGGTATAGTGCAGGGGCTTGCAGATGGCCACATAGCGGTCATAGGCCATGACGATGAGAAGGATGATCTCTGAGCCTCCCAGGAAGTGCTCCACAAACAGCTGAGTTAGGCAGCCTCCCAAGGAGATGGTTCTCCTCTGGTAGATCAGGTCGATGATCATTTTTGGGGTGGTGACTGAGGTGTAGGAGGCATCTATGAAGGACAAGTAGGTCAGAAAGAAGTACATGGGAGAGGAAAGTGTGGGGCTGAGAGAGATGGTGAGGACAGTGAGCAGATTGGCCAATATGGTAAACAGGAAAATGAACAAAAACACAATGAAAAGTATTCTCTGCAAGTGTGGATTCTGTGTGAGTCCCAGGAGAACAAATTCAGTCACATTGTTGGGAGACAAGAGACGATCCATTAAGGGAATGATGCCTTTCTGAGACCTGAATTACCTACAAAAATATAAAGACATCTAAATTATCATGAAAGGATTTAGTTTGAACTTCATAGTATATAAATAGGGTAGTACATAATTATTCAGCGTGTTCTGGGCACACTTCAATTCTTCTTTCCTGCTTTCTCCATGTGCTTTTTTTCTTATTTTAAGGTACCTAGTA
>NW_006922253.1:583069-584362 GCF_000298275.1 Orycteropus afer afer | reverse complement strand
TTTGAACCACCAGCCTTCTGGTTAGAAGTCAAGTGCTTTAGGCACTATGCTACCAGAGTTCTAGGAAAGAATATATTGCCCTGTTGTTTGACTTTCAAGATAATTGTAATGTCGATTAATTAATACTGTTTGCTTTATGAAATTAAATTCCTATTTAATGTATTTAGTCTGACTCAGACTTCATAGGATGGGATGAAAAAACAAAACGAACAAACAAAAACCTCTTGGATAGCTTTGCAGTTCATAGGGTCTATCAAACAAAGGGAATCCTTGTATTCAAAGTTTAAAAATAGAAATTTAACTTGGAGAACAGAAAGAAATATATCGAAAGAAACATACATTGCTGGTAAGATAAAATGCTGTATATACATGCATATATACAGGTATATATGCACACATATGCACTTAAACATAATATCTGCTTATTACATGTGCATTCATTCAATAAATATTTATTAGACCATCATTATATACATTAATGTATATGTTTGACTACCAAAAAATACAAAACCAAAATCACTGCTGAGTCAATTTGACTCATAGTGACCCCTCCTCAGGTTTCTATAGAAGTAGATTGCCCAATCTTCCTTCCAAGGTGTGGCTGGTGGGTTTGAACTGCAGACCTTCTGGTTAGCAATCAAACGCCTTAGGCACTACACCACCAGAGCACAAAGTCATTTAAAAAAAAAGTCCTACTTAGTATTTTAGTGATGCCTCCTTCTTAGTACTTTAACAACAAACAGCAATGGCTCATTCAACCAAGATATGAATGATCCTTCTACATCCTATTAGTTCTCCCTACGTGAATTCTCATGCTTTTTTCTCCCATCCTGCCCAGCACGTCCATCATCCATCACTCTTAGCTACAAGACATATTATTTATAGAATAAAGAGAATCATCCCAATTTGGGACATGAAATTTCCAAAGAAAATAAAATAAAAGTTATTGTGCAAAAAAAGTTTTTCCTATCAAAGATAATCAGATAAAGGATGTTATTTTTCAACTAGCCAAGATAAAAATCTTGCACCTACATGAAAACAAAATGCAACAACTTCTTTGCAATTCCCTTCTGGCAGAGTGAGGTGGACTCTCTTGGAAAAAAAAAAAAAAATTTAAATAAAATAAAAAGAAGGCAATATTTATGAAAGTTATTTGTAAATAATGACAATAACTTCATCTTTTTTCTTTGATGCAAAAATACTCCTCCTAGGAATATACCCTAAAGAAAAATATTTTGAAAAGAAGAAAATCACTATGTACAAATATGTTCAACACAATTATTAATAGCCATG
>NW_006922253.1:581250-582439 GCF_000298275.1 Orycteropus afer afer | reverse complement strand
GCACTTTTGAATAATGCTTTTCTCTTGAGGGTAAAAGTGTTAACTGCATATCCTATTTGCAAGCAAGTTCTGTGAAGTTTCTTAGCTGTGGCTAATGAGACCTCAGGGGTATTTCACCCTCATTAGCAGAACCTGCCAAGCACCCAATTATTTCCAGTTACTTAACTGAATGTCAGAGAACTTTTACAGCAATTCTTCTTCAATCTTTAACTCCTTCAGTAGGACTACACAAAGGCAAATCACCCTGACAAGAGAAAAAATGTGTTGGCCAGTTACAAATTAACTAAAACACACTAAGAATTTGAATATTTGTTAACAAGTTAGCTTAGTATGTACTTTCTAGATATTTAGCATTGTTAAACACTTAAATAGGTAACTATCTGATGTTGCAATTCTTTGCTATTATATTTTTCTTCTTTCTCAAGCCACCCTTTGTGTGGCTAGTGAATTTTAAATATTGTATTCACGTATACAGAAAGAAACCAATACAATTTGTTCACACTGAGTAAATTTTCAGTACTTCCTTGGAACAGTTGATTCTCCCTCTGATTCTGGAATTAGACTAAAATGATAATGATGAAAATAATTTAATTTATTGATTTATTCATACACAGAGGTCATTAATAACCAGATTTTTTTTTTGGCAGCCTTTTACATTTAGTCCAACAATATCCTACAGAATGGGAATGACACAGACATCAATAGCCACATTTTATGACAAGGAAAACTAAAACAGGGAATTAACTGCCTGTATAAGAGAAGAATCTAACCCTTCTAATTCCTGGGCCAGGAGTTTTGTTCTTAGATTATTATTTTACAACAAAAATATCATGGCACATTTATGTCACCATTAATTTTGAGTACATTCTAAGTCACTTGTTAAAAATGTAATGTCTGTGTTTGAAAAAATATTCTTTGAAACAAATTGAACAAACTGAATTCAATTGAATTCAGAAATATTCCTACAGAGGGCCACATTTATTCACCTATGTTCAAATATCCTTTTTAAATGAAAGGAAAAACCAGTTGTGCATAACTCCTGAATTGGTTTAAGAGAGTGGAGTTCCTGCGAGCTGCACATATCATAGGGAAAAAAGCATTGAAGAAAGCTGTCTGTGGCCAGGTGGCTGAATTTAGCCTGCCTAAGCATTTGAATATTATAGTGCTTGTCATGACTGGTGCTTAAGTC
>NW_006922253.1:571494-580775 GCF_000298275.1 Orycteropus afer afer | reverse complement strand
CCAATCCACCAAAGAAAATGTCTCTCTTCCCAGGATGTCCCTGGATATCCTGGAAGCAGGCCACACCCCTAGGGAAACTCCCCTTGGGCAGATTGGCCACTCAGAACACAGTCATCTGATCCCATCATGGGAACAACCACACAGAACTGGGGTCCAGCCAAGTTGACACACAACTCCAACTATCACAGCCATCCTGCCCAATCTCATAAAAAACAGAAATTCATTCACAATGACTCATTACATTATTATCCAGCCTTGATTTAATAACTAGAGTGGTAAGAAGAGAGATTTCTTTGGACACACTTACACTTGTCTAGTGTGGCTCCCCATGACTTACATTAGCATGGACTAGAGAAAGGGCAGAGTCTTTGCCTGTTGTTGGTGTTAGTTGCCTTCAAGTTGGCTCCAACTCATGGCAATGTATGTATAACAGAAAAAAAAAAACATGCTGCCCACTCCTTCACCATATTCGTTATCTTTGGCATATTTAAGATCTTTTTTTGTGGCTATTGTGTCAATATATCTCATTGAGGCTCTCCCTCATTTTCCCTGACCTTCTTCTTTACCAGACAAGATGCCCTTTCCTAACTATTGTTTTTTTACTGATAATACATCCAGAGTAAGCAAGATAATGTTTCATTGTACTTGTTTCAAAAGACCATTCTGGTTATATTTACTCTAATACTTATTTGCTCATTTCTCTTGCAGTCCATGACATATTCAACATTATTCATGAACGCTGCACATTGAATGCATCAATGGAATTAGGTCTAAATCAGATAGTGTTATTTATGAAGGTAATTTTTCCAAAGGAGAGTTCCTAAGCTATAGCAAGAGAGTCTGTTTGCAGAATACAAGTTCAAGGAGAGATTGGAAATAAACACTGGAGAGACAGGAACATAATTTTCAAACTAGAAAAGTAAAGTAGAATGAAAGCTGGAGAAATTATATATGGATCAGATCATAGTTGGGCAGAAGCCAGTTGAGTTTTATATAGTTTCATATTGGACTGATTTTGGGACTGATTCCACACCAAAAAGAAATACAGCTGCCAAAATGTTTATCTTATGGGCAGCTTCATGCATTCCAGTCAAGGCAACAAAATATTCAAGAGCTGAGTTCACATTCTCTAATACTTAGTCCGGTTAAAAATATTTTCCTAAGAGAACATCTACTGAGCTGTTTACTAAAAATAGAAAAGTTTAGGATGGTGGCCTATGACCAACTGCTAGCTTATAGAAATATAATATTTTATAACTCTTTTAATTTTACTTCTTCAAACTGAATTCAAATCAAATAAAACAATATTGAAAGTAATAAAAATGGACAGAATCACAGAATTTAGAAACACGTTCTAAATTTCCTAAAGAAACTATCGAAGATCATACAATGAGATGGTGGCACAATGAGAAATAAAGCTCATGTCTCATGATCCCGAAGCTATTGTTCTGACTCTCCATCTTGTTTCACAATAATATCTTTCTTGATAAATACTGTTTAATCATAGAGACAGCTGACTTTTTCAATAAAACATCATGTTCATAAGGTCAAAAGCTGGGACTTACTATCAAAGTTTCTGAGGCAGCTATAAAGACCTCCATGACATACATTTGTCTTATAGTAATAGACTTTTGGAGAAGAGCCAAAAGTTATTCACAACAAAGTCTTAGGAGTTACGTGGATCATTTAGCTAATAAGTCTTCCTTTGATCAATAGTGGAATAATGATTTCTGCTTTCTTTATATACCTTATAAAGCCATCTCTGAAAACAATTTGCCAAGAGAAGTCCCAGATACACACTTACTAATGTCTGATAAAGTAATCATATAGCCAACTTTTTTTTTTAAATTGTGATTTTTGGGGAAAATTTACAGAGCAAATACACTTTCTATACAGCAGATCACGTACACTTTGTCTCATGACATTGACCACAATTTAGCACAATGCAACATCTCCTTCCCACTTCCTCCCAATAGCTACTGCTTCCCTGTGTCCATCCCTCCATACACTCCTACCCCCTGAGCTGTCTCCCTGTGCCTGGGCAGCCCTTCTTTCTCTCTTGCTTGGTCTCTCCAAGGAGTGTATCTACCTCAGGTAAATCATATAGCCAACTTTTAAAGGTGAAATTGCTTGATAGATGCAATTCACCATGTGTTTTGGGGGAAAAAAAAAAGAACTGCACTTAATTATTTTAAAATATCACCTCCTATTACATGTAATTGAAAAAACTGTGTTTTTTTTTCTCCCCAAAAATAATACAGACCATAACAAGTCCTAGACCAAAGTCTTTCATATAATGAAAAGCTCACAGGATGTGGAATAAGAATATATTTGAGGGTCATTATGATCATCACAGGTTTAAATACCATTACTTTTTATTACTGACTACTTTTACTCAAGAGAACAAGAAACCCATCTACTTGTAAACGTTAGATATATATTGAGTCCTGAGAGAGTATTAGGAAGTAATTTATTTCTAAATTGTATTCTTCACTATCCTAGATACCATTAGACAACATGGATTTCTATGTACCAACTGCTTGCAGAAACAGGTTTGTTATACAACTCTACAGTGAAAGAAGAGAATTTTCAAATTGCTACAGAACAAGAATGGTTCTGATAGGAAAGTTACCTTTTATGCTGATACCCTTTGAAATAGTTGAAAAGCATGGAATTTGGAATTAGAACACAGGAGATCTAAATAGCTCTGCTTCTGACCTTGGGCTGATATGTTAGATTTTTGTAACTTAATTTTTCTTCATTTGTAAAATAAGACTAATTGTTGCAAAGCTTCTACAGGAGTCTGGTGAGATGTGTGGAAAAGTGCATGAATATATAAAACATAAATATGCAAGGATCATGACAGACATAAAATCCTCATATTGAGTTACTTATTAATTGAAATTACATTCTTGTTCATTAACAGTCTGAGGGCATTTTTTACCTCTGCATTCCTTACCGTGTAGATAAGAGGATTTAACATAGGAGTGACAAGTGTATAGAATACAGTTATGGCTTTGTCCATAGAGTAGGTGGCTACTGGCCGCAAGTATATAAGAATACAAGGTACAAAGAACATGAAAACAACAGTGATGTGGGACCCACATGTAGAAAGAGCCTTTTTCCTCCCTGCAGAGCTGTGAGTCCTCAAGGAATATAGGATGACAACATAGGATATCAACAACATTGCAAAAGTGATCACAGACATTGCCCCACCATTGGCAGCAAGCAAGAGACCAACAAGGAAGGTGTCCGTGCAAGCAAGTTGAATCAGGGGGAGGATGTCACACATGAAGTGATCCATGATGTTGGGGCCACAGAATGGAAGCCAGAAAGTGAGGAGAATCTGTCCAATAGAGTGGAGAAAACCCCCTGTCCAAGACACTCCCACCAAGATGTAGCATATACGGTGGTTCATGATACTCACATAGTGCAGAGGTCTACAGATGGCAACATAGCGGTCATAGGCCATGACCACAAGGAGAAAAATCTCAGAACCACCTAAGAAATGTTCAGTGAAGATCTGTATTATGCAGCCATTGTAGGAGATAGTTTTTGTCTCAGAGAGCAAGTCAGTTAACATTTTAGGGATTATGGAAGAGGAGTAGCATGCATCTATTAAAGACAAGAAGGCCAGGAAGAAATACATTGGGGATTCCAAAGTCTGGCTGCTGATTATGGTGACCAAAATGAGCAAGTTGCCTGTGACCGTGGCCATGTAGGTGATAAACAACACCAACACTAGAATTTTCTGCATCTGAGGATTCTGTGTAAGTCCCATCAGAATGAATTCAGTCACATTTACCCTGTTTTCTTTCATTTCTTCACTGATGATGAACTCAGAAGTTGGTGACTAACCTGTAAAGACAACAATCTTAATAGCAAGATGATGAACATATTTCATATTTTGAGTTTTCAAATAAGCCCAAAACATTTCAATAATATGTTTTTCTTCATAGTTTAGCAGAAGGGAAAAATATATGCTCCTTTTTTCTATTTTAGAATGAGCCATTGAGGCTAATTCAGTTTTGTTTTTTTTTCTATTGATGATGGAATTCCATTTATATATTTTGACATGTGATCACTGGGCCTTTGCTATAGGGCATCCAGGCATAGGGATATAATACTAATTGTTTCTCAGTAAGAAAATTTTAGAGAGCTTGTGTGTATGTGTGTGTGTATGGAGCCCCAGTGACACAATTGTTTAAGCATGCACCTGCTGTTCACAAGGGCAATAAAATACCTTGCTAAGTGTTCCCATAAACATTTCACTTGAAACTCTAAGGAGCAGTTCTACTCTGCCATATAGAGTCACTATAAGTCAGAATCAACATAAGAACACAAAGAAAAACGACTTGATGTGTGTGTGTGTGTGTGTATATATAAAACCAAACTTGCTGTCATTGAGTGAATTCCATCTCATAGCGGCCCCCACTGGATTTCTAAGACTGATTTTCACAGAGATACAATGACTCATCTTTCTTCTGTGGAGCAGCTGGTGCATTCACAGCCAAATGCCTTAACCACTGTACCACCAGAGCTCCTATACACACACATATGCACACACACATATGTGTATACAAACATTGGTTCTGGTTTTACACACTGTTAATATTCAAATTAAGGTCCACATCACCTCACTCTTCCATTCAAAAGCCATTTAAATAAACTACAGAGAAGCAGAGGTGTATCTGCCTTTTTTGCCTCTTTAGCCCTAGATCTACTTTAATGTATGATTCACAGTGGTAGTCAATAAATATTTCAAATAAATGAGTTGGAGACTCTTTACTTATTTCCTGTATGTTTTCTTTTTCAAAAATAGGAATTCTCACCATCTTACTTAGAAAAACAATAGAATACTATGTTGGAAAGTTAACCAGATATGCTACACTCATTTCATCAGATCTAGTCTCACTTTTCTCCACCAGGGGAGCTATCTTAGACATCTAGTGCTGCTGTAATAGAATTACCACATGTGCATGGCTTTAACAAGCAGATGTTTATTCTCTTACGGTTTAGGAAACTCCTAAGTCCAAATTCAGAATGCCACCACTAGGGAAGCGTTTCTCCCTGTCTGAGTCTCCTGGTTCTATGAAGTTCCCAGCACAGGAACCCTGAGTCCAAAGGATGTGCTCCTCCTGGCACTTCTTTCCCGGTGGTAGTAAGTCCTTCTATCTCTGCTCACTTCTTTCTCCTTTCATGTCCTGTAAGACAAAAGTTGATGCAGGCCACTTCCCAGGGAAACTCCACCTACATTGGATCAGGGTACTGACCTGATTAAGGGTGTTGCACTGCACCCTAATCCCCTTACATGGATTCAGGGCTGATCACTCACAGAGGATGTTTACATAATTACAATGCTGCCAGATTGCACCCTTGTATAAGTGTCAAACCACTGAGAATTATGGCCTCCTCAAGTTCACACATATTCTGGAGGAACACAACTCAATCCATGACAGAGGGCTTCCATGGTGTCCTTCAAGCAAACCCTCTTACTTCGTGGTCAACAGGAAGTACTAGCTGGGTGGGAAGGAAAAATATCAGGATGTTTATTATCTTGGGTCCTTTCAGTGGTTTATCAGTAACTGGGCATCTTTAACTGGATCACAGGTCTTGTTGGGTGGGACTCTTCTAGAACTGTATTTCCTTTTGTAATCATTTGTTCCCCATATTTGCTCAAACCTAGACACGGTAATGGCTTTCTACTAATAACTAGCCCTGGGATGACTGATCATCCTCCCACATTTATTTCCCGTAAGCTTCTTCACACATTAATAAGTAATCTTCATTAAGCTTTTGTTGAATCTACACTTTTGATTATGCTGTTTCTTGTCAGGAGTCCCATGGATAAAGAAAGTTTGCACTTTTCCTTTGCAAGTAATGGAAATAAATAGGAAAAAATGTTTTCTCTTTACATAAAAATGTATGTTATACATTATCTGAATTTAATTTGATATATAGCTGTTAAGTAAATTTAACTTCTCTCAGAAAAAATTGTGAAAGACTTTGAAATATAAAAATCTTACTTGATATCTTGAATGACAGTTATGTGTATCTATAACATTCCCTTTGGGGTTATATGGTCCTATGAGGGGTATGCCTTTTACTGTCTTTGAGATATTTTACAACTCATTACATTATAGAAAAGTGATCATACAAAAAATTATTGTCCATGAAGTTGAAATTGTTTGGTGGAGGTTCAATTAATTGTCCACAATCATTGTGGATAAAGTCAGTTTTGCATCTATTTGTAAATTCACTATATATCCCTAACTGATGTATTGTGGTACATTGGATTCTCCTTTAAATTAATTATAATTGGTTTCCTCATTAATTAGGAGCTCTGGTGGCATAATGCCTTAGGCATTTGACCACTAAACAGAAGGCTGGTGGTTCAAACCCACCAGCTACTCTTTGGAAGGAAGATTGGGCAATCCACTTCCATAGAGATACCACCTCAGAAAACCAAGGAGGGGTCATTTAGAGTCGGAAATAATTCTATAGCAGTGAGTTTGGTTTTTTGGTTTATGTCTTCAAAATGCTAGAAAGTTGAGAGACAGCAGTGAACAAAACAGATAAAATCTCTACTCTCACGTAGCTTGCATTCTAGCTGGGGGAGACAGAAAATAAGCAAATGAAAAAGAAAATGTGTAGTATTTCAGAATGTAATATCTGCTATTGGGGAAATTAAGGAGGGTAATAAATATTTGGAACCTGAAGCAGGGTTTTATTTTTTTTTTTTTTCTATAAGGTAGTCAGAGAAGATATCATTGAGAGGGGAACATGTAAAGTAGAGGAATTGGGGAAGATTCTAGAAGATATCTAAGGAAAGAACATTCCAGACCCCTCCAAAAAAAAAAAAAAATCAGAAAGAGAAAACTCTGAGGAGGGAGCGGGGTTGTTATCATTAATTAAAAGAGGTCAGTGTGATGTGACTGGAGTGAACAAGGACTGGTAAGTGGCAGGCTTTTTTTCTTATAAGGTTTTGTTGCTCATTGCAAGAGTTGTGAATTTATTCTAAGTTGAAAAACAAAGCTATTGAAAGGCTTTGCACAACAGTATGGCATGGTGTGACTTTTTAGAATTGATCATTCTGGCTACTGTGTGAAGAATAGACAAAAAGAGCAATAGTAGTAGCAGGAAGATTATTAGTTAAGAGGATATTGTACAATGGAGCAGAAAGTTGATGGTGGTTTGCAGTAGCAATAGCATGGGAGGAGCAGAGGTGGATATATTATGAATTATGAAGGTAGCTCCAACAGAATCTGCTGATGGATGTGATATGGGGTGTACAAAAGAGAACTAAGTAAAAATTGCACCAAAGTTTTGAACTTCATTGCCTGGAAGACAGTGTTGCCCTTTATTGATACAATTCCAGATACAAATGCTATGATTAACACAGCTGATGTTTATTTGAGTGTTTTCCAAGTGCTAGACACATTTAATCTTTGCCCCAATATCAAGTCAGACATTATTATTACTTTCCTCATTTAACAGATGAAATAACTAAGATTTAGAGAGGGTAAGGAAGTTTTTTGGTGTTAGTCAGTAGGTGGTAACCCTAGTCTTACCCTAAAATAAAGAGCAGATGGAAAATTGATTACATATGACTGTGACTATTAAAATTATTGTGTTCTTTTTATGAGGCAGTACCTGTGTCACCTCAAAGCAAGTACTTATAGGATAGAATGAGGATATATTTGTCTATTATTTATCTGCCCATTTTTTAACCACCCAACTTCAATCTTTTTTTCTTCTGTAGCAAAGTGATGTTAAGTTATTTCATATGCACACATGCTACCACCACCACCATCACCAGCATCATCATCAGAATTAATAGCTAATATTGGCATTGAGTAGATAGAGACAGAATTTGTCATGTGACTCCTGATCTAATATTAATATCAAATATAATTTTATGACATACTGCCTCAGAAACCCAAAGAAGGGTCACTATGAGTCAGATCAGACTCCACAGCAGTGAGTTGGAGTATATCTATATATACACAAGGGTTGTGATTCACTGATGCCCACCCCTTCAAACCCATTTTCCCCCACCTTATTACTCAGCAATCCTCACCTTCTAAAAAATCTCTTCTATCTACTATTCCCCATCCTCTTCTCATACCTTTAGACTTTTACTAGAGTTACCTTTTAATCTAGAATAGTGTATACTGGAAGAATAAATAATATTTCTCTCCTCTGAGTCCCAGAAAATATTACTTCAATTCCTCTGAAGAAAGACTAGTGAGAATAATCTGAGTAACTTCTAACAGAGGAAAAGCTACCAAAAGGACCAGGAAAAGTGAGAAACTTATCTATGTCCATCAGCGATGCATGTAACATTAAAGATACTAGACTAGCTATACTGCTCGGACTCTAACTGGCCTCCTTTTTTCAGCCTGCAAGCTGAAAAGTAAAAGCATAACAACAGGCTAGATGACAATATGTAAGATAAAGGAAGTAAGTGATTTTTATTTCTACAAAAGTAGAGAGTTTAGTTGAGCCAGACAGAGAGAATTAAGTGAAAACAAAATTGTTTCCTTTCTCAATGGCAAACATAGTAATTTGGTCTCTGACTTGCTGTTCTAGTGATATCATCTAAAGTTTCTGGAGAATTGATAGAGAAGCTATCAACAAGTTAAAATTATAATATTACCACAACCTAATAAAATCCACATTTTCCTTTTATAAAAATCACTTATTTCCATAACCCATTATTCATTTCTTCATTCATTCATTCACCCATTCCTCCATTTGTATTCCTATGCAAACCTTCATTGATTTACATGCTTATTCAATAAATGTTTATTAAGCCTCAAATTTGTGTAAAATACTAGAGTGAGTTGGACAGGGGAGAATGTGAGATAGGGGACTATTCTCAAAAAGCTCCCATTCTACGATACATCCTTCTGTCATTCCCATGCAAAGAAGAAAAATTTAAAAGTATCAGAGAGATGTTTGCAGAGAGAACACATAACCAGATGTAAGATGCCTGAGGTGACGTAGCACTGAATCACAACCTAGTGACTGGAAAAATGGGTCAAGCATTTTATCATTTTACATTGAAGATAAAGTGAACACTTCATCTCTTCCAGTATTCTAAATGCCTGATCTTGACATCATCATGTGAGTTTCCTATCACTTCAGGAAACAAGGACTAGTTTAAAAATTTAGAAGTGCTGAGGTTGCATTTATTTCCTATACTTTATCAAGCAAGACCTTTTCAATTCTTAGAGAAGTCCTTGGGTTTGACTCTTTTCGAATGTGATATGGAAGAC
>NW_006922253.1:569486-571159 GCF_000298275.1 Orycteropus afer afer | reverse complement strand
ATTGTGGTACTGAAATTAACAGATATTTTCCTTTTGTTTTTTATGTATATGTATTTTCCATTTTTCTCTAATGAATATACTATGTTGTTGTTGTTGTTATGTGCCATCTAGTCAGACCCGACTCATAGCGACCACTCCTTGAGTTTTCGAGGCAGTATCATTACAGAAGTAGATTGCCCAGCCTTCCTTCCAAGGAGTGGCTGGTGGGTTTGAACCACCAGCCTTCTGGTTAGCAGTCAAGGAACTGCCTTAGGGACTACGCTACCAGAGCTCCCTTTTAAAAGGTACACTATTTTTTTGAAATTTTAATTCTCTTATGAATGTCCTAATAGCTCCTCCTTATCTCTAATTTCATTTTTTGTTGTTGTAGAAACAGTATAAGTTATGAGAAAATTAAAAATTGAGAAAATTAAGCCTACTTTCTCCACAGGAGATATGAAAATTTTTCATGCGTTATAGTATTCTATGTAAAGGTTACCCATTATTGTTAAATGCTATGCTCAAAAACTAATGTTATTGACTGCTTCCTATATGCCAGGCACTTCATATGAATTGTCCAGTTTAATATTTTTTTATATGTAGTAGGAAGGTTGTTTCTTCTGGTTTACATATAGGAAAATTGAGACGAAGAGAGAGTAAGCCTTTTATCCCAGGGCATATGGTTAGTGAAGAGTAGATTTGAATATCTAATTCAAGTCTCTCTTGTCTCAAGTCTTACTCTTGACCCTGATCCCATATTATCTTCCACGTAAAAACTTACCCAGGTAGTTAACATGATCTGTCTTTAATATTCATCTTTCAACTAAGGCTTTAAGTAGACTCTCATGCTAACTCATGGAGGCATAAAAGTGGATTCAAAAAGCACTTTGGGATTTCAACTGTGCCAACTTATCTACTTCCCCTAAGCAATTCCCATGCCAGCTCTCAGGAGACTTTAAAACTACGTATACATTAATTTATTTTAAGTTAGTTAATAACATTTTACTATTCCAGTCCAAGTAACATTTCCAACTCACCCTAATTTTGTCATTAAAGGGAATTATGTCCCTAAGTGGCACAGTTTTGTTTGACTAGTAATGTAAAGATTGATGGTTTTAACCCATTCCATAGCTCGACAGAAGGAACAGTTGGTGATTTGCTTCATTAAGAATTACAGCCAAAAATCCTTATGCAGGCATTGTACCCTGTAATACTTGAGGTCACCAAGAATTGGAATTGACTTGACAGCAATAAGTTTGATTTTGATTTTTTGAATCATACAATGAATACATAGTATTTGCAAGCCACTTCAACATTTAAATTCAGATAACCCTAAGAGTATATTGCTTCTAATTCATAGCCAGAAAAGGTGATGCTCAGAACGTCTCATTTCACTTGCCAGTATGGTATAACTAGTAAGCAGTAGAACTAAAATTCAACTTGTTCTCTTTTAGTTCCATTAGGTTCTCTGCCTAATTTAAGAGTTCTCTAAAACCAGAAGTCTCTGAAAAGACTTGGACCATATTTCCTTTTGAGCAGAGTAATGATTTCCTCATACTATATTATAATGATATTTTTCTGAAAATTTACTCACCTAGAGACCAGAACATGATCTATAAATAAATGTTGTTGTTATGTGCTGTCGAGTTGGACCCGATTCATAGCGACCCCTCCTTGGGTTTCTGAGGCAGTAT
>NW_006922253.1:567815-569096 GCF_000298275.1 Orycteropus afer afer | reverse complement strand
ATTTCAAACAAAAGGTATTGTTTGGTTTGCCTAATTGATCAATGCATTTGCTTCAATTACCCACATTGTTTTCCAAATGAGACCTGTCTTTGGGTGAATGAAGATGTTGAGACATATAAACCAAATATAGCCTTTGAATTTGTCCTATAGGATTTTCTCATATAAAGACAAATCTCAAAGTAAAAAGGTTAATGATAAGGGATTTTTCAGCTTTCTTTTTCCATGCATGGTAAGCTATCTCTCTCTCTTTTCCCAAACCAAACAAGTAAATTAAATTGAATATGATAAGAACTACTCCTGCATCTTTCAATTTTCTTTGATAACCTAAAAACACATTAGGTATTACAGAAAATAATGGATAATCCAGAAAACATAATAAAAATCTGAACAGGAAGAAAGAAGAGCTATGGAAAAAACCCTAAAAGAAGTACTGGATGATTATCAAGGAACTGGAAATAACATGTGTCCAAATGGGTTTCAAATTCTTATGGAGCAGTCATTGCTGTGTGCCTCCCATATTTCCCCTTTTTGAACCTAAGTGTCTATAGAAGTTACCCTGCAAATTTCAGAGCATTGGACATTGTTGAGGAAGGGACTAGATAATGTGTCTCTAGTTTATAGGTCTTCAGATTGAATGGTACTCAAAGAGCTGTAAATAAGTAACCACCTTTCAGAAGCATCATCCATACTGACTTGATTTAGATGATAAGAACCTGAACTTTAAGTCAGAGCTTGATACTATAATTGGATGAGAGTTAAGAGAGAGGCTTTGGAAAAGGGAGCAGTGATTTATTTTTCTGGTAGGGAATATGAATTGTCGTGGCCAAAGGACAGACGGCGACATATTGTATTTCACCATTATATCTTGTAGTATATGCTTCTCCAAAATGTTGCCAATTACTCCCCAACTGGTGAAGCCTATGTCTTTACCACTTGAACATTGGAGGTCATTTACAACTCCTGGCAGAAATGATTTTATGTGACATCCAAGGTTAGGTTCAAAAAGACAACTCAGCTTCTGTCTAGATCGCTCTCTTGGTACACAGGCCTTTCAGAGCTTAGAATCACCATGTAAAAAGAGACTATGTGGAGAGATCACAAAAATAAATAGAAGTAGATACTCATGCACTACCAGTTATTCCAGCCACCACTGTTCAAGATTTCAAGTCCAAGTGCCAGACATGTGGTAAAGAAACCTGTTAGATGACCTAAACCCAACCATTCTAACTGTAACCTCATCAGAAACCATGAACTAGAAGCACCCAGATGAGATGCTCATGG
>NW_006922253.1:560807-562460 GCF_000298275.1 Orycteropus afer afer | reverse complement strand
GAAAAGTCTTAAACATCAAATTTACAAGAAGGCCTGTCTTTGAATGTAAGTCAAGTTCTTTCCAAGCCATTAAAAGCTTGCTAATCAATGAAGCATCAGTCACGAGGGGACCAGTCAGAGAGCTAGTGTCATGGTTATTATATCGTTGTGATTTTTGTTAGGTGCCAATGAGTTGGTTATAACTCATAGTGACCCAACATACAACAGAATGAAACACTGCTTGGTAGACGGACAATCCTCACAATCTTTGCTGTTTGAGCCCATTATTGTATCCATTATGCATTGTTGCAGCCACTGTTGAGGGTCTTCCTTTTTTCCACCAACCCCTTACTTTATCTTCTATGCCCCAACGACTAAAGCCAATGGAGGATTTTTATTTTATTTTATTTTTTTTCACCAATTTCTACAATCTGCAACTGACCAAACATTCAATCAAGATAAATTTGTAGTTACTGGTGGTTGGAATGCAAAAGCTGGAAGCAAAGAACTATTGGTAGTTGGATAATAAGGCTGTGGTGAACAAAATAATGTTATAAACTGCAAGATAGAATTTTACACATCCAAAGACATATTCAATGGAAGTCCCTTTCTCAACAATATAAATGGTGACTATACAGGTGGACTTCATCAGACATAATACACAGGAATCAAATTGATTACTTCTGTGGAAAGAGGTGATGAGGAAGGTCAAAATCATCAGTGAGAATAAAGCCAGGAGATGATTGTGGAACAGACCATCAATTGCTCTCAAAAAATTTCCAGTTGAAGCTGAAGAAAATAAAAACAAGTCCATGAGAGCTGAACTGTGACTTGACTATGTCCTTCCTGAATTTAGAGACCATCTGAAGAATAGATTTGAGACACTGAGCACCAATGACCAAAGACAACTTGTAGAATGCTATTAAGAAGAAAGCAGAAAGTAATTAAAAAGACAGGAAAGGAAGAAAAGACCAAAATGGATATCAGAAGAGACTCTGAAACTTACTTTTGAATGAAGAATAGCTAAAGTCAATGGAAAAAAATGATGAACTAAAAAAGCCAAACAGAAGATTTCAAAGGGCAGCTTGAGAAGACAAAGTAAAGTATTAAAAATGAAATGTGTAAAAACCTGGAATTAGAAAAACAAAAGTGAAAAACACTCTCAGCATTTCTGAAGCTGAAAGAACTGAAGAAAAAATTCAAGTCTTGAGATGCAATATTGAAAGATTCTATGGGCAAAATATTGAGTGATGCAGGAAGCACCAAAAGAAAATGGAAGGAATATACAGTCACTGCACCAAAAACAAACAAACAAAAAAATGTTCAACCATTTCAAGAGGTGCCATATAATAAGGAACAATAGGTATTAAGGGAAGAAGTTCAAGCTTCATCAAAAAATATTGACAAAAAACACGGCCCCAGGGATTGAGGAAACACCAATTGAGATGTTTCAACAAATGGACTCAATCCTGGAGGTGCACACTCATTTATGGCAAGAAATTTAGAAGATCATTACCTGGCCAACTGACTGGAAGAAACCTATATTTGTGTCCATTCCAAAGAAAGGTGACCCAACAGCATGTGAAAATTGTTGACCCACATCATTAGTATCACTCACAGGTAAACTTTTACAGAAGACCATTCAAAAACAGTTGCAGTATATTGTCAGGGAAT
>NW_006922253.1:542723-560547 GCF_000298275.1 Orycteropus afer afer | reverse complement strand
AAAGGGGATACTGCATGTTTTAAATTCAGGAAATGTGTGAGTCAGGCTTAATTCTTTCACCACACTTATTCAATCTGTATGATGAGCAAATAATTCAAGAAGTTGGGCTATATCAAGAAGAATGCAGCATCAGAGATGTAGAAATGTTGATTAACAACTGCAATATGCAGATGACACAACCCTGCTTGCTGAAAGTGATGATGACTTGATGCACTTACTGATGAAGATCAAAGACTACAGTCTTCAGTACGAATTCACCTCAACTTAAAGAAAACAAGAATCTTCACAACTGGACCAATAAGAAATGTCATAATAAGTGGAGAAAATATTGACATTGTCAAAGATTTCATTATATTTGGATTCACAATCAACACTCCCGGAAGCAGCAGTCCAAAAATTAGACGTCATATTGTTAAAGGGTGCAACCATTATGGAAACAGTGTGGGGCTTCCTTCAAAAGCTAGCAATAGAAATACCATCTTATTCGTCAGTCCCACTACTAGGTCTATACCCTAGAGAAATAAGAGCCGTGACATGAAAAGGTAAATGAACACACATGTTCATCTCATTCATAATAGCCAAGAGATGAAAACAATCTAAATGTCCATGAATGGAAGAATGGATCAACAAACTATGGTTGTTGTTGCTGTTGTTGTTATGTCAGCCCCTGACTCATAGCAACCCCTCCTTGGATACATACACACAAATAGAATATTACACAATGTTAAAGAAGAACGATGAATCTATGAAACATCTCATAGCATTGTTGTTGTTGTTATGTGCCATTGAGTTGGACCCGACTCAGTGACCCCTCCTTGGGTTTCCAAGGCAGTATCACTATGGAACTAGATTGCCCCATCTTCCTTCCTAGGAGTGGCTGCTGGGTTTGAACCTCCAGCCTTCTGGTTAGCTGTCAAGTGCCTTAGGCACTATGCTACCATATCATAAAAGGAAAGGTATTGTATGAGACTACCATTGTAAACAGTCAAGAGAAGGATACCACAGGGGGAAAAAAATGAAAAAAAAAAAAAAAAATTTTGATGGTTATCAGTGATATGTGCCAACAGGAGGGTAAACCACTAACTGGAGAATGGACACTTATTAACATGGGTAAAGGGAAAGAATAAAAATAAAAAAAGAGCTTCCCTGCTTTTGTTGTTGAGCATGATGACCCACTCACATTAGTGACTTTGGTGGGTTTAGTGTAAAATGCTGTCATTCTATGTATAATTGAGTATCATTCATCTCAGATATCCATGTGGCCACTTCTGGGGTTATGCCAAAAGCATTCTATTCCTTTTTCAGGCCAGTACCCAGGTTTCTTGTGGGCATGCACATGAGTCACTTTACTCTTCTCACAGGATAACCATGAAAACCAAAACCAAACCAAACTCACTGCCATCAAATTGATAAGAACTCATAGCAACCCCCACTGAGTTTCCAAGGTTGTAAATCTTTTTACAGAAGTAGATTGTCCCATCTTCCTTCCAGAAAAGCTGGTGGGTTTGAACCCCTGAGCTTCTAGTTAGCAGCCAAATAAATGCCTTATCCACTATGCCACCAGAGCTTCATTTATAGATCCTTAATAGCATTCTTTATTACTTCTTGATTGTCCATTCTTCAAAGTATTGTTTGCCTGACCAAATGGTGAGGGTATTGACCACAATCAATTAGTGTGTAAGTATCCACATATTTCTCTGACTATCAGAACCAAGTGTTTGCTGCAATATACATGTAACCATTGGGGAGAATTAGCTTGGCCTTTTTTGACTAAGGTTTCCCCATTCACAGGGAGAATTTCATCAAATTTCCGTAAGAAATTAGACCCTTCTATTTGAGAACTTCTCTGTGGAAATGAAGTACCTTATTTTTCTTTAGCCAGAACTGAACATTCCATTCATATCATTTAACAGGTGGAAGTCTTGCCGGAGATCCCCTTTGGTGTTGAAGGTTATGCTTATGAATGTAATATACTTCCCTGAGCTACATCCCATGCCACCTATCTTTATGAACTATTTTGTTTTTATTAAGGAGTTATGTAATGCCATTCAATGTTTCTGTGAATGACCCTCTGACATCACTCATGACATAAAGAGCACTCTTGATGTCATTTCTTTGTGTCTCTGTGGAAGTCCAATAATTTTCAAGTAGTTGTCTTTCAAATAGCTTGCATCTCGCCAATATATCAGAGAATTTTTGAATCCCAACTCCTACTATTCATCACTGGGTGGCAGTATTAGGCTTCTGCCAGTGCCTCCTATCTGCATATGCTCATACAATAGACGTTTCCAAAAGTCTCTGAGCACTAGTATTATGGTTTTCAGATGCAAAAGCTGCACAATGGAAAACGAAGACAGAAGCATCTGATCTGTGGTCTTAGCAACACTGTATGACATGAGTTTAATACACCATAAACTGCCAAAAGAATGTGATGAATAAACTTACTTTGAGTAGGATCATGTCTAAATTGCATCCCACAAAATTGTGACAGTATGCTAAGTAAATCTTTGGGGAAAATATAACTATACATTTCACTTCTTTCCACAAAGAAGTGTGCCTAACAATCCTCTAATTCTAAAAGTTCATTTGGAAGCATAACAACATGGAAATTGCAACTAAATTTTGAAAGAGTAATGAATTTTTCTTGATAATATTTCAAATTACAATGTTGAAAAAAATTAAAATCTTGTGATATTTGCCCCTCACCCTCAAAATTATATATGTGTATAATACCTATATCTGTATCTATGTAAACACACACACACATAAACACATATTAACCTATTTTCATATTCAAGGTGTGTTAGGACATTTTTGGTTGCAAGTTACAGAAAACTCAACTAAGAAAATGTACTATAAAAGTCTTATTAATTGGTCGGCATGACTCTAAATTTCAAAGTTATGGCAGCCTCACACTTAGCTGATAAAATATACCAATTTTGTTACAAAAGAGCCATGCATACAAGTCAAATTTTAGCCAGCTGGAAGATGAGGAAACAATTTAAAGCTTGAAGGCTTAGCCAAGTTGAGTCTTGATACAACTGAGAATAAAGTGATGAGGGTTAAGACACAACCTCTTAGATCAGGAGGTAAATCTCCATGCGGTGACTAGTCATGAAAGTGATTGTTGACTGTGACCAAGGAAAAGATCATCATGGTTCCACCTGACCTAGATTCAGCTTAGATCAACAGTATCTGCTCCAAGCCGGAACCTCAGAACTCTGATTATCTGTCTTTTCAAATATTGCCTGTCTTACCTGAAGATTTTCTAATACAAAACTTATAGTTTATTATTCACTTTATTTTAGAACTTTCCCTTCACATTACAAAGTTTTCACATTACTTGGTTTTCTGCTACTTTTTTTATGGCAAGACCCAAGTCTTTTTTCTCTGGGGATTATCTAGGGAAGAAAACTGTTCAAGAGAGGTTACTTCATTTGAGCTTGTTCCAAATACTCAAACAAATTGATTTATAATTAACTTGCTTTGCCTTACATTTAAGCAGTGATGATGTAAAAAGCCATGAACTGTGTCTGCTTATATAATTGAGAGACTTTTCTGCTGATACAATGAATCAAGAGATTTCTGAAAATTCAAATTCCTGTCCAGTCTGGATACTCTTTAATTGGCATCTAGTCCTGCGGATATTTTCTTATTGTATTTTCTACTTATACAAATCCTTCATTGCTTATAGGATTTTCTTATGAGGAGACATTGAAGAGATATAGGCACATTCTTTTAAAGAGGACATGAATTGTATATAGATATGCTATTTGAGTGACGGAAAGGCTGCACAGTTCTGCTCCTCTCTGTGAAAAAGCTGTCATTGGCTTTTGGTGGAAGCTCAATCTCAGTATTTACCTTGGAAATTACTAGGGACATGAGTATGACCCTAAATCCTCAATAAAAGTAATTTTGGTTGCTTAATTGTAATTAACTAAAAGGACAAAAACTCAAATTACTAATTTAGTGATTTTTCCTTTTTTGTGTGTTTGTCACTAAATAACAGTGTTGAGCAGGTTAATTCCCATTAATTTCCTCAATTTTTGCATTATCATGCAAACATATTTTTCTTTGAACATGTTTTGTCAAAAGGTGAGAATGTTCAATTATTTACTATCTTTGTACTATAATCAATGACTTTAAGTGTTTTTATATTCTAGGTACCCACTTTCTATATCTCTACATTTATTTGGAAAAAAAAAAAAAAAACTGAGATGATGGGAGGAAAAGAGCATAATCACTTCAAGCAACTTCTAGGTTCACCGATCAGCCATGTGTTCTGTGTTTGCAGAGAAATACATGCGGCATGTACTGTTACGCTCAATGAAAAAAGCCCTGAAGTTAAGGACAAGGACGAGACTTAAGAGGTGAGTTTTTAAAACAAATGATAAAGACATTCATTACAAGTTTACATGATATATTGAAATTGAGTTAGTCTTAAATATATTTAATTTCATTAGCGTAATTCTGAATTTGTCAAATTAAACTAGAAAACATATAAATTAACCAGAACATACATAGTCTACTTGGCTGCAGTATTTCAGCCTAACAGATGCTTATTGTCTATTTTCAAAAATATAATAAATAAAACATGTATGGTACTAGGGAGCTTTGTAGTGTAGTTTCTAAGGCACTTGACTGTTAACCAGAAGGCTGGCAGTTCATACCCACCAGCCACTCCTCAGAAGGAAGATGGGGCAATCTACTTCCATAGTGATACTGCCTCGGCAACCCAAGGAGGGGTGGCTATGAGTCAGGTCCGACTCGACGGCACATAACAACAACAACAACATATGTTACTAATAAGTCAATGGAAGTGTACTCTTGGTTCATGGTTATGTAATATGTTAATAATGATGTATAATTAATTTACATGTATTTGAGATAGAGAATTTAAACTTTATATCATAACAAGTGTTTCAGAGTACAAGGAACAAATGCCTGTAATGGCTGGAAGATACATATGTGCCTTTATGTGTGAATATTTTTAAATTATGAGAACAAACAAGTTAGCTTATATAGAAAAGTAACTGGTAATCAGGAAGTACCTTGCCTACACTCAGAGAGACTTATAAAATTGTAATTATAATGTACTATAGAGGATATTTGTGTTGCTGTTGTTGTTAGATGCCATAGAGTTGCCTCTGACTCATAATGACCCTATGTACAACAGAATGAAACAGTGTCTGTTCCTTGCTAACCTCACAATCCTTGCTATACTTGAGCCTGTAGGTTGCAGCCACTGTGCCAATCCATCTCGTTGAGGGCCTTCCCCTTTTTCATTTACCTTCAACAGTACTAAGCATGATGTCCTTCTCCAGGGAATAGTCCCTTCTGACAGCATGACCAAATCAGGTGAGACAAGTCTGGCCATTCTCGCCTCCAAGGAACATTTTGGCTGTACTTCTTCTGGGACACGTTTGTTACCTCTTCTGCCAGGCCATGGTACTTTCAGTATTCTTTGGCAACACCAAATCTCAAAATCATCAACTCTTCTTCAGTCTTCCTTATTCATTGTCTAGCTTTTACATGCATATGAGGCTACTGAAGATAACCATTGCTTGGGTTAGGTGCACCTTAGTCTTCAGAGAGACGTTTGCTCTTCATCACTTGAGAGAGGTCTTTTGCAGCAGATTTGCCCAGTGCAATACTTGTCTGATTTCTTGACTGCTGCTTCCATTGGTGTTGATTGTGTTACTCTGTTACTCTTACACTGCAGAAAATAAGTAGTCAAAAATAATTAGATATACAAAAACAAAACAAACTGCTACTGAGTCTATTCAACTCAAAGCAACCTCTCCTTGGATTTCTGAGACGGTATTTCTATGAAAGTAGATCATCCAATCTTCCTTCCAGGAGTGGCTGGTAGGTTTGAATCACTAGCCTTCTGGTTAGCAGTCAAATGCCTTAGGCACTACGTCACCAGAATTAGATATAAACCAAAACCAAACTCACTGCGGTGGAGTCCGGTCCTGCACATAGCGACCCCTCCTTGGTTCCCGAGGCTGTATCACTGCGGAAGCAGATTGCCCAGCCTTCTGCCTATATCCCTATGTTCCCTAACAGATGCATCTTTATTAGTCTCTAGCTTCCAACAATATAATTCCCGAGTCCCTTGGACATAGAATGCTCATTACAACTGGTTTCCGGTTTCTGAAAGAAAGCTCAAAACTCTTCTGCATATGTTCTCATCCTGACCTCAACCAAATCAATGTAAAAAAAAAAAAAAAATCAAAAACCAAAAAACCAAACTCAATGTTGTCGAGTTGGATCTGACTCATAGCGAGCCCTCTTTGGGTTTCCGAGGCGGTATCACTACGGAAGCAGATTGCCCAACCTTCCTTCAGAGGTGTGGCTGGTGGGTTTGAACCTCCAGCCCTCTGGTTGTCATTCAACGGCCTTAGACACAAACAGCTTGTCTACATTTGAGGTTTATTAATTTAGCAATTTTCTCCAACAATGAATAATCCTAAAGTTTGCATTTAAATCTATATATGCACTATTCTTCTCTTCTATGAGTTTGTCCTTAACCACAAGAGCTGGGGACTCTGAGGAATCAACGTTCTTGGTTGTTTTTCTTCTTGAATTTTCTTTTCTTTTATTTCTCCTTGCTTTCCCTCTCCTTTTTTTTTCTTTCTCTACTCCTCTCTTTTCCTTTCCTTTCCTCTCCTGTCTTTCCCTTTTCTTTCCTCTCCTCTCTTTTTCCTTCTTCCTTTCTTTTTGTTTCCTTTTCTCTTTTTATTCTTTATTTTCTAGAGTGGGCCCTATGGCTTTGTTATGGCTTCCTGAGAAGCCTCCTGACTAAGTCCAGGATGCCTCAGAGGGTTGGGCTTCCAGCACTCTTTTACTGAAAGAGATCTTTCTAGAGAAGTTTTCTTAAGATTACTGTCCTCAGTTATCACATAATATTGTTGTTGTGTACCTTCATTTCCTGAGTATATTTTCTCCCCTTCTTGATTTGATTCTTCTTTTCTTTCATTATTTACTCTTTAGATATCCCCTGGTGCATAAGTACAGCTTTTCATTTATTCTACTTCTTTTTTCAGTAAACATAGAATGACAGGAAGATAGGAGTACTCATATACAATGAAATAGGCAATTGTTGTAATACACAGTTTCATCCTATGTCAAAACTAAGTATTCATAAGCTGTAGGCATTATATTATGTTTATGAGTAATATACTTATTATGAGATTGACAAAGATCCACATAGCTTTTTCTGATCTAATGCCCATAGTGAAATAATCAAGAACATTTATTGCTAGCATTTATTGATCCTTTATATGGTTCCAGGCAGTATTCTAGCCCCTTGATATGTAAAAACACAAACAAAAAAATAAGAGGTAGATATTATTGGTGGCCTCATTTTACAAATTATGAAACTGAGGCACAAAGAAGTTTATTAAGTTGCCCAAGGTCTAATAGAGAGTAAGTGGGGAAGAAGGAATTCAAACATAGGCAGTGTAGCTGCAAAATACACGTTATTCATTTCTGTGCTATGTTTTCTCTCCAACAACATCCTGGTTCTTGAATAGGTACTCACTGGATGAGAAACCTTAATAAGTATTTAGTCACTGTAATTAATGGTCAGATATCACCACTGGCTAGCATTTTTAAAGTAACAGTGATGAGCTAGGAAACCATTGCTTAAGTATGAATATATAAAGAGAAATGTCCAGCAGAATGAAAGAAAGTGGGATTTCACTGATAATATCACAGACAGTTGAACTGGAAAAGATTATAGGACCATCTAGTTTAATCCTTCTGTTTTCCAAAGAGTAAACTGAGACAGACTTGTGACAAAATCTAGAAAGTGACTAAAATTCACACTTTCTTACACGGAGTTTGGGCTTCTCCCTTAAGCATGCTCCTTTTTTGTATCTTGACTTTTAAGTCCTAGTTTTGACCATTCTCAGTGTCTAAGAAACATTACACATAAAATCACGTTACGTTGTCCTCTACTTTTCTTTATGGCGTGGCTCTTCTCATTTCCAAAACTACCCAGCTCATCCCAGTGATCTGAAAAAAATACTGGTTGCTAATATACTAATTGGTGATTGTTATGAGTCATTTAGTTTTACTCCAAAAATATTTGCTGAAAACCTAGATTATGTTGTAAAAGTACTCACTATAAATACTAACAACTGAAAATACTGACCGTATGTCAATGGAGTGTGGGAGTGTGTTAAGAGCTGTGGGACTGTCAAGGAAGAAATGAAAAGAATTAAGGTTCCTTAAGAACCTGACATATAAATAATTATTACCCAGAATAATGTGCTAAATAACTTTGTAGTTATCTGATACATTTCTAACTTCAACCTTTTCAGCTTTAATGACGATTCATGAAGACTGAAAAACCTTTGCAGCAGGAAGGACTGAACATCTAATAATGGAATATTAGTGAAATATTCCTGAATAGGGGTTATTTTTGGTGATATGAAGATCATATTGTAAAGTTACATGAAGTGTTGATTCTATGTCAATTTATTTATTTAAAGTTTATTTCCACAACCAGAGCAGCAATCCTTTCCCTCTTGGTCATTGCTGACTTTCATGACAAGAAATTTTGTATTTTCAAAACGATAATAAAATGAAATAATTACTTTTGGACATTTAACTGTTTTTTATAGAACACCTGCTAAGATTTAGAGATTGAACTTCTTATTTGAAGACCCAAAACAGTCAGTTGTGAAGAAATATGGTTGTCAAGAGAAGATGCATTGGGGTTTTAGGAAGAGACACTCAGTAGATATTTCTAAATGTTTATTATATATAAGCCACTGTAGAAGATTAATAACGAAGAAGTGGCCAAAGACATAATAGGCATATTCATAGTGGTGTTCATGATTTCATTACAGGTCTTATTCTTCTGAGCTCTCATCTCGGAAACAGGCTTTATAAAGGTAAATGGGACAGGAAAACAAGGTAACAGAATTCTTCCTCTTGGAACGCACTCAGAATTCCGAGGGTGAAAAACATTATTTGTCATGTTTTTGCTCATCTACATTGTGGGCAGCTCTGGTAGCATAGTGCCTAAGGCACTTGACTGCTAACCAGGAGGCTGGTGATTCAAACCCACCAGCCACTCCTCAGAATGAAGATGGGGCAATCTACTTCCGTAGTGATACTGCCTCGGAAATCCAAGGAGCGCTATGAGTCGGGTCTGACTCAATGGCACATAACAACAACAACAACAACAACATTGTGATGATGGTGGGCAATCTGCTCATTGTCATGACAGTTATTGTCAGCCCCTCCCCGGGCTCTCCCATGTACTTCTTCCTAGCCTATCTGTCACTAATGGATGCTGTTTATTCCTCTGCAGTTTCCCCAAAAATGATTATGGATTTACTCTATGATAAAAAGACTATTTCTTTCCAAGCTTGCATGGTCCAGCTTTTTATAGAATACTTATTTGGCGGTGCTGAGGTCTTTCTTCTGGTGGTAATGGCTTATGATCGCTATGTGGCCGTCATGAGTCAACAGGTCTGCATTCTGTTGTTGGTGGCAGTTTGCATTGGAGGGATTTTGCACTCTCTGGTTCAACTTCTCTTTGTGTACAACCTCCCCTTTTGTGGCCCCAATGTCATCGATCACTTCATTACTGGAACTTGCTTGTACTGACACCTATTTTATAGGCCTCACTGTGGTTGCCAATGGTGGAGCCAAATGTACAGTCATCTTTATCCTTCTAATAGTCTCCTATGGAGTCATCCTAAGATCCCTGAAGACTTACAGTCAGGAAGAGAAGCGCAAAGCCCTGTCTACCTGCAGCTCTCACATCACAGTGGTTGTACTATTTTTTGTCCCCTGTATTTTCATGTATGTTAGGCCTGTTTCTAATTTTCCCACTGACAAATCTATCACTGTGATTTATACAGTTATCACTCCCATGCTAAACCCTTTAATATACACTTGGAGAAATTCTGAGATGAAAAACGCTATGGGAAAACTCTGGAGTAAAATGTTAACCACAGGTAGAAAAGGAATGTGTGCCCACACTAAATAAACCATTACTAACTCTAAAACGGAAACCCAAGGAGTAGTCGCTATGAGTCAGATCTGACTTGATGGCACATAACAATAACAACAACTCTAAAACAACACATAGGCAGTGCATTATCTCAATGAATAATGTAGTCAATTCAATGGATTCTGTAAATGAAATGCAATGCAACGCACCCCCGTCAAGTGGGATCCAACTCATAGCAAACCCTCCTTGGGTTTCCAAGGTGGTATCATTATGGAAGTAGATTGTTTGGCTTCCTTCCGAGGCTGGTAGGTTTGAACTGCCAGACTTCTGGTTAGCAGTCAAATGTAGGAATGTTAATTTTCATTAATAAAAAGCATCTAAAAATGTAAAATTAATCTTTGATATTTGAATTAATTTTGTAGAGAAACTTTAGAGACTGATTAAAAGACATATTTGGTTAATCAGAAAACAAAACTAAGCTCACTCACATTGTAATTTTATTTTTTTCTATTATTATTGAAATAAAACTTAGACTTTATTTATTTATTTTGATTATTATTTTTATTTTATTTTATTTATTTATTTTTTTTTTTTTGCTTTTGCTTTTTAAAAGAGAAAAACAAGTTGCTTTAGAAAATTTGGCATTGTGTGAATTAATGAGAAAACAATTTGGCTAATATTTAGAACAAATTTCTGAGGGCCAAATTTCCTGTTCATTATTCTATTAGCATAGCACCTTTTTTAAGTTGCATTATGCAGTTCATTTTTATGACTTTTTCTGTTATTCAAAGACTACCCAAAGCAATCTATAAATGCAACACAATCCTTATCTAAATATAATAACATTCTTTAACAAAATGGAAAAAGTAATAACCAATTTTATATGTAAGAGTCCACAGACAGTTCAGTTACCAACCTCAGAACATACTACACACCCACAGTAGTCAAAACATCCTAGTGCTGGTACAATGTCAGACACACAGACCAATGGAACAGAATTCATAATCCAGAAATAGGTCCATCCATCTATGAACAGCTGATCTTCAACAAAGGGTCAACATACATTAAATGGGGAAGAAAAAGTCTCTTAAACAAATTATGATAGCACAACTGAATATCATTTGCAGAAAAATTTAACAGGACACATACCTCACACCATTCACAAAAACTAACTCAGAACTTACCAAATACCTAAATCTTAAAACTAAACGTTTAAAGCTCATGGAAGAAAAAGTAGGGACAAAGCTAGGGAGCCTAATCTATGGCATAAATAGAATTATCAGACATAAGTAAAAATGCACAGACAGCAGAAAAGTATGAAACTAGAAATATGAGACCAGCTATAATTAAATACTTACCCTCGTCAAAAGACTTTATCAAAAGAGTAAAAAGAGAAACTACAGACTGGGAAAAATTTTGGCAAATATACATGACATGGGTCTAATCTCTAAAATTTATAGAAAATTCCAACACTTCAATGAAAAGACAAATAATCCAACTAAAAATGGGTAAAGTACATGAATAGACACTTCATCAAAGAAGACATTCAGGTGGATAGCAAACAAATGAAAACATGATTATGATCATTTGTTTATTGTGATACTGGAAAACATGGCCCTGGTGATAGAAAAGATGCTGGAGACTACATGAGAGAATTTTGCAAGACCAATGACTTATTCGTTGCAAATTCATGTTTGCAACAACATAAACAGTGACTATACACATGGATCTAGTCAGAGGGAATAGATAGAAATGAGATTAACTATATCAGTGGAAAGAGGCTATGGAGAAGCTCATCATTCAGAAAAAGGCTAGGAGCTGACAGTGTGATGGACCATCAATTGCTCGTATTCAAATTCAACTGGAAGTTGAAGAAAATTAAAACAAGTCAACAAGAGCCAAAATATGACCTTGACTATATCTCTCCTGGATTTAGAAACCATCTGAAGAATAGATTTGATTGATTGAGTACCAAAGACAGAAGGCCAGATGAGTTGTGGGATGACATCAAGAACATCATACATGAAGAAAGCAGAATGTTATTTAAAATACAGGAAACAAAGACCAAAATGGCTGTCAGAAGAGATTCTGAAACTTGCTCTTGACCTGAGAGTAGCTAAAGGGAAAGGGAGAAATGATGAAGCAAAAAACTGAACAGATTATTTAAAAGGATGCTTTGAGAAGATAAAGTACTATAAATGAAATGTCCAAAGACCTGGAGTGAGAAAATCAAAATGGCAAAACATGCTTGGCATTTCTCAACCTGAAAGAACTGAAGAACAACTTCAAGCCTCATGTTGCAAAACTGAAGGATTCTATGTGCAAATTACTGACCCATACAAGACATATCAAAAGAGTATGAAAGGGATATTGAGAGTCACCATACCAAAAAGCACTGGTCAATATTCAATCATTTCAGCAGGTAGCATATGAAAAGAAATGATAGAATTGAAGGAAGGTATGCCATATAAAAATACAAAGTCTCTTGTCATCAAGAGCTGTGACCACTTTAGAATGAACCAGTTTGTTGTATGCTGAAGCAACTTTCTTGGTTAAGAAACCAATTTCTGACATAGAACTGTTGTTGTTGTTGATGTTATGAGCCATCGAATCAGGCCCAACTCATAGCGACCCCTCCTTGGGTTTCCGAGGCAGTATCACTATTGAAGTATATTGCCCAACCGTCCTTTTGAGGAGTGGCTGGTGGGTTTGAACTACCAGCCTTCTGGTTAGCAGACATAGAACTAGTAGTAATTAATTTGCAGATAATAAGATGTAAACATTAACCTCATGAATACAACTTAAGCTCCATTTAGCTATAGCTTTACTAAGCATGACAGTAGAGAAGGATGGCAACAATCATTGAGACTTAATGAACATTTGAAAAATAAGTACAAAGGCCTTTCCTTTATTGTGAGTATTGATATCGAGTCATTTATTGTGGTGGTTATGTTTGTGTGTCAACTTGGTTGGGCCTGGTTGAGTAGCTGGGGAGCTGATGATAGTTATTCCCCATGATGAAACGGGCAATCAACTCCATGATGGAATCTACCACAAGCAGCTGAGTAGCTGCTTTGTGTACGTGGTCTGCTTCCTGTATATAAGAAGCAGGTTTGGGAATGGTCTCTATTTTATGGCATGCTTGGACCCTGCATGTAGCCATGTTGTTCAGCAGCCTACTGGGGTCTGCCGACCTTGAGACTTACAGTGAACTTGAATAAATGGCCTGTCATGTGATTTGGTAACATTGGGACTCTGCCATTTTATTTGGCAACTTTTAACTTGTTAGCCTCAGCAGCCAGTAGCTGCCTGAGTGAAGAGATGCCTCTAGCTTCAGTGGGCCGGGAGCAAGAGGCAGAGCTGAAGCCCAAGGTTGAGGGGCTTTCACACAGCCCCTAGAGTCTGGCACTTTGAACTTGGACTTAAAGCCTCCAAACTATGAGACTAAACTCCTGTTTGTTAAGGCCATAGCATTTGTGGCATATTTCTTGTCAGAGCAGCACTTAGTAACCAGAACATTTACTTTCATGGATATCGTTAACTTTAATTGCATGATTTGTCAGCACTAAAATCATATACTTTTCTTCCCAATCTCAGTCCCATGGTGTTCTTTGTCTTTGTCAGAGCCTGATGTTGTTTTGAACAGAACAGCCCACCCTCCACCTCCCTGTTATAAGATTATGTTACTGCACTAGAGCACTGTAGTGTTTTTCATAATAAGCTTAGAAACTAAGGAGTGAAAACAGTAATTCAAACAGTTTTTTTCCAGCACCCATGTACTAGTTGGTCATATGGTGGTGGTTTGCATATGCTATCAAGTTGGATCTGAATCATAGGGACCCCTCCTTGGGTTTCCAAGGCTGTATCTCTGTGGAAGTAGACTGCCCAATCTTCCTTCTGAAGAGTAGCTGGTGGATTTGAACCACCAGCCTTTTGGTTAGCAGTCAAATGCCTTAAATACTATGCCACCAGAACTCCTGTTTTATGATATTGGAAGCTATGCTGGTATTTCAAATACCAGCAAGGTCACCCATGATGGACAGATTTCAATGGGACTTCCTAAATAAAATAGACTAGGAAGAAAGTTTTGTCTATCTACTTCTAAAACTTAGCCAATGGAATCCTTGTGAACAGTTAATCTAGGTCTTGGATGATATAAATTTGATTGAGCTTAAATATTACTTCCTTAAAAATCTTACCTTGGCATCCACATCACAATCCCAGCTTTAGCCATGTCCTCATTATACAGACACATAGTAACTTGAGTCTTTTTACATTGCTTCATTATTGTCACGGTTACTTGCTCCCCAGCCCTTGACTCATGGTGACACCATGAGCAACAGAAGAAAACACCAGCCAGTCCTACACCATCCTCACAATTGTTGTGATGCTTGAGTCCATTGTTGCAGCCATCGTGTCAATCCATCTCTTTGGGGGTCTTACTCCTTTTCACTGAATGTCTACTTTATTAGGCGTGATTATCTTCTCCAGAGACTGACCCTTCCTATAACATGCCCAAAGTACATGAGACAAAATCTCACTTTCCTCCATTTTAAAGGAGCATTCTGGCTGTACGTCTTCCAAGACAGATTTGTTCTTTCTTCTGGCAGACCATGATATATTCAATATTCTTTGCCAACACCACAATTCAAATGCATCAGTGTTTCCTTATTCATTATTTAGCTTTCATATGCATATGAGGTGATTGAAAATAACATGGTCTCAGTCAAAGACACCTTAACTGCAAGGTGACACTTTTGCTTTTCAGCACTTTAAGGAAGGTCTTGGCAGTAGATTTGACCAATGCAACACATCACTTGATTTCTTCAACACTTCATCTCTGGGTATTGATTGTGGATATAAGTAAAATGAAAACCTTTATAACTTCTATTTTTTTTCTCCATTTATCATGATATTTCTTACTGGTCTAGTAACGAGGATTTTGGTTTTCTTTAAGTACTTACTTCACAATATTTTACAGTACTTATGTTGCTTTTTTTCTTTCCTTTAATAGATAAGTCTTTGGATCATGACAATGGAGATACTGTCTAGGCTCAGGGGCAGACTTGTGAGGTTCAAATCTCAGTTCTGTCACCTACTTACTTGTACCTTGTTGTTGTTGTTGTTGTTATGTGCCATCGAATCAGGCGCGACTCATAGCGACCCCTCCTTGGGTTTCTGAGGCAGTATCGCTACGTAAGTAGATTGCCCCATCTTCCTTCCGAGGAGTGGCTGGTGGGTTTGAACAACCAGCCTTCTGGTTAGCAGTCAAGTGCCTTAGCCACCATGCTACCAAAGCTCTCTCGGATACGTTATTTAAACCTACAGTGCTTCAGTTCCTTCATCTATAAAATAATAATTATAATATTATCTACCACAAAAGATATTGCAAATAACACTGCCAATATAGGACACTGTGTATGGCACTCAATAGTTATTGTTATTTATAAATTACATTCTGCCTGGTGCATTACAAAAGCTTAATGAACATTTGCTGAGAAAATAAAAAGAAAGTAGACTTCAGGTTCTGGGTACAACCTGATGATTACCTCAGCCCTGTAGATAATTCCAGGAGTCCTTGCATGGTACAAATGACTAAGTGCTTGACTTCTAACTGAAAGTTTGGCAGTTGAAACTCTCCCAGATTCACCTCAGAAGAAAAACACCTGAAGATCTGTTTCAGAAAGGACACAGCCGTGAAAACCCTGTGTAACATTTCCACCCAGTACACATGGGGTGGCCATGAGTTGGAATCAACTGGAAGGTAACTATCTATTTATTTAATGTTTGGTAGATGATTTCTGGCCCTTGTCAATAGTGTCAACAGTAACAAGGGATAAGCATATGGTTGCCATTTTGACAGGGGATCCTGAAATTAATTACTCTTCTCAAAGATTAATTCTGTTTCATTGGTCTGTGTATCTGTCACCGTACCAGTACTTGGCAGTTTTAACTGCCATAGGTGTGTAGTAAGTTCTGATGTCATGAAGTGTGAGACCTCATACTTTATTTTTTGTTAACAATGATTTAGCTACATGTGTCATCTTTCCTTTCCATATAATATTGATATTAGTGTTTCCTTTTCATTAAAGAATGTAGTTGGAATTTGGATGAGTATTGCATTATATCTATGGATTAGTTTGGGTTGTGTTGAAGAACCAAAGTAATCTTAAACAGGAAGTGCATAATGCAACTAAATATAGCTGTGTCCCTGATACAATAGTGAACAGGAAAGTTTTCATACCACTCTCTTGGCCTCAGAATTTTGTCCTATGTATTTGCCAAAGGTTTTCTCCTTAATTTGTAAGATAGCAAATTTTTTAAAGTAACCTTTTTTCTCTTTTTAAAAGGAAAAAAGGTCTAAGTCTCATTTCCTTATGTACTGAGAAAAATAGAATTAAAATGTAAGCATTTTTTTAAATTTTTATTTAAAACAGGAAAATTACTTGTGTCTTTCATTCAGCTTCCAAAATTTCTCTTTTTGATTAATTCTAACTCCACAGAACCATTTTTTTTTTTTTACATTTTGGATAACTTTGCATCAAGAAAGAGAAGAATTCTTAAAGAATATGTTGAACTGACTACATCATTCATTGTGATAATTTATTGGCTATGCGTTGCTTTAGAAGTAGCAATGGTATGTTCAGAGGGAGCACACATTCTTATTCTACCTGTGGTTAACTTTTGACTAAAGAGATTTTTCATAGCATTTTTCATTTCAGAATTTCTCAGAGTATATATTAGAGGATTCAACATGGGAGTGATAACTGTAAAAACCACAGTCATGTATTTATCAATGGGAAAATTGGAAACAGGTCTAACATACAGAAAAATACAGGGCACAAAGAAAAATACAACCACTGTGATGTGGGAGCTGCAGGTAGAGAGAGCTTTACGCCTCCCTTCCTGACTGTGAGTCTTCAGGGATCTTAGGATGACCCCATAGGAGGTTAGTAGAAGAGAAAAGATTACCATACACATGGCTCCACCGTTGGCAACCACTGTGAGGCCTATAAAATAGGTGTCAGTGCAAGCAAGTTCCAATAATGGATACATGTCACAGATGAAGTGATCGATGACATTGGGGCCACAGAAGGGGAGGTTGTACACAAAGAGAAGTTGAACCAAAGAGTGCAAAAACCCACCAATCCAGGCCACCACCAGCAACAGAATGCAAACCTGTTGACTCATGATGGTCAAGTAGTGCAATGGCTTACAGATGGCCACATAGCGATCATAGGCCATTACCACCAGAAGAAAGACCTCAGCACCACCAAATAAGTGTTCTATAAAGAGCTGACCCATGCAAGCTCTGAAAGAAATAGACTTTTTATCACCGAGTAAGTCAATAATCATTTTTGGGGAAACAGCAGTGGAATAAACAGCATCCATCAGTGACAGATAGGCCAGGAAGAAGTACATGGGAGAGCCCAGTGAAGGGCTGACAATAACAGTCATGACAATGAGCAGGTTGCCCACCATCGTCACAATGTAGATGAGCAAAAACATGACAAATAATGCTTTTTCACTCTCAGGATCCTGAGTGAGTCCCAGGAGGACGAATTCTGTTACATTGTTACTCTGTCTCATTTACCCTGTATAAAGCCTGTTCCAGACATGAACATTCAGAAGAATAAGACCTGTAAGGAAATCATGAACACCACTATAATATGTCTATTATGTCATGGAAACCTTCATTATTAATCTTGCACAGTGATTATACATAATAAACATTTAGAAATATCTACTGAATTTCTCTTCCAGAGATCCTAGTATATCTTTCCTTGACAATTGTATTTCTTCTCAGATGACTGAATTGGGTATACAAATAAGAGATTTTATATATAT
>NW_006922253.1:540892-542333 GCF_000298275.1 Orycteropus afer afer | reverse complement strand
TGTTCGGTCTTTTTTATTTCAAAGGTTGTTCAGTCTTTATGACTCATTAAATTTGAAGAGGGAAAACTTTGGAATGCATCAAATACTATAAAATTATTTAGTACATTATTCCCTGTGACAATTATCAGGGCATAGATTGTCTATCAGCTTCTTAAGGAGTCATAATCATTCCCACTTCCCCTTTGCCTATCCCACAACTCTTGACACACTCTCACACTGTCTTGACATAGAGTTAGTAGTTTGAGTTAGTAATATTTGTGGTTTGTACCTTTACGTTACAATCTACATTTTCAGCAAATATTTTTTAACTGAAGTTAACTAACTCATAACAACCACCAACCAGCATATTAGTTAACAATATATTTTTTTTCTCATCACTCTGGGTGAGTTGGGTAGTGATGGGGACAAAAATAGACATAGCAAAGAAAGATAAGGACAATGGAACATTTATATATGTATACACAATTCTTCTCAGATGCTAAGAGTGGTGAAAATTAGAACTTCATTGTCAAGATTCCTAAAACGAATACACTCAAGGGAAAAGTCCACACACAGTTTAAGAAGGTCTGATTATTATTCATTTTCTAAATTTAGTCATAGGTCTACCTTGATTTACTCATTGGAAAATCAAAGTATTAAAGTAGATGGTCTAAGAATCCTTCCAAGTTCAACTCTCAGTGATATTGTCAGTGAAGCTCCACCTTATTTTGTTCTGCCAAGTATTTATATTTATATATTTGTTATTAGTAATCTCCAAGTTCATCATCATTACTTTAAAAATGCTGGCCAATGATGAGATTTGATCAATACAATGACCAAGTACCAATGAGGTTTCTCAGTCAGTGTGCACATATTTAAGACCCAAAGCATCTTTGGAGAGAGCATAGCACAGTGATGAGTAATGTGTACTCTGGACTACCACTGGCTGCGTATGAGTTCCACCTTCAGCTTTTACTCTCCGTGTGACCTTAGGCAACTCAATAAAGCTCTTTGTGCCTCATTTTCATAATTTTGTAATAGGGGAATACTAGTAGTACTTACCTTTTCAATTTTTCAGGTGTTTTTACTGTAAAGTTCCGCTGCCTGGAACATGCTAAAGGAGCAATAAATGATAACAATTATTATTGTCCTTAAATACTTTCTATGGACATCATATCAGAACAAATCATCTGGATCTTTGTCAATTTAGTAATGAATTTATTACTTATAAAAGTAATATAATAACCACCATACATGAGCACCTATTTTTGGACATTAGATAAAACTATAATATTGTAAGAATTACTTATTTCATCTGTTTTGTTATTTATGAGTAGTAATATCGACCTGTCATGATGCATATATTGATTAAAAGCAGACAGAATAAAAGGAAAAGTTGTACCCATGCATTAGAGAAAGACCTAAAGAGTACACAGTGAAATAAAGAGGTATCAAGTCAAGA
>NW_006922253.1:538521-540417 GCF_000298275.1 Orycteropus afer afer | reverse complement strand
GAGTGAAACTAAATGTACATGTAATGTTGAATGTAAAACAAACTCTTAAAATGAAAAAAAGAAAAAAGGGGACAAAAGGAAAGGATGGAGGAAAACAAAGAGGAGAGAAGAAGGAAAGAGAAGAAATGGGAAGGGAAGGAAAAAGAAAGAAAGAAAGAAAATTCAAATGGAAAACAACCAAGAACATTGATTCCTGAGTCCCTAGCTTTTATGGTGCCTAAGGCATTTGATTGCTAACCAGAAGGCTAGAGGTTCAAACCCACCATCCATTCCTCAGAGGAAAGGTTGCACAATCTATTTCCATAGTGAAACTGCCTCAGAAACCCAAGGAGGGCTCACTATGAGTTGGATCCAACTCAACATCATTGTTGTTTTTTTTTTTTTTTTTTTGATACAAATACAAACTTCAGAATTATTCATTGTTTGAGAAAATTGCTAAATTACTAAGCTTCACATTTACACAAGCTGATTTCATTTACATTGATTCCATTGATTTGCTTGGTGTCAGGGTGAGAACATATCCAGAAGAATTATTAGTTTCTTTCAGAAATTAGTACTCTATATGTCCAGGTGATTCAAAAGTTCTATAATTTTGGATTGATAAAAGGCACAGTTGTTGGAGAATATAAGAGCCTAAGAAAATCTGTATCTAATTCTTTTTTAACTACATACTTTCTGCAGAACCTATTACACTTAATCTTATTAATAATTAATGCTAGATTTCACTAGAATAAATCTCCTATTGGCAGCCTAAATTATTTATAAGAAAAAAATTTGTTATATAAAGTATTCACTATAGTCTCAGATATCAGAGATTTGATACTATAAAAACTGAAAAATAGCATTAGTAAGCTTTCAAGTTAAACAACTAAGCTAACATTTCTTTAGACAAAAATCATTTAAGATATTTTATAAGAAAAGGTTTTCTGAAAATAAAAATTAGAATGCCATAGTAACAAAAGTACCCTCTATAACATATCACAAGTACTGTTTCATAAGTCTCTCTAAATGACATTTGGTGAGATTCTTCCTGACCACCAGTTACTTTTTGGATATATACTAATGTGGTTGATCTAATAATTTTAAAATATTCACACATAGAAGCACATATCTAGCTTTGAGATATAACAAGCTTGTATTCTTTATACCGACACATTCAATATGATGTTCTATGTTGATTTTATGTGCCGTCGAGTCAGACCCAACTCACAGTGACCCCTCCTTGGGTTTTCAAGGCGGTATCACTAAGGAAATAGGTTGCCCAACCTTCCTTCTGAGGAGTGGCTGGTGGGTTTGCACCGCCAGCCGTCTGGTTAGCAGTCAAATGCCTTAGGCAGTCGCTACCAGAGCTCCCTTTGATATGATACATAGTTTTAAATTCTGTATTTCAAATACATATAAAATAATTATGCATCTTAACTGACATATCACATAACCCATGAACCAAGATTAAAAATCTATTGACTTATTTATAAAGCAAAATATTTTTACATATTCAATTCTGCTCTTTGTTATTGTCCATTTGCCAGATAACTTCTGCTATTTGGCAAATGCACAATGGCAAATGGTCAGGCTAAAATACTAAATCTAGATAGACTATACATATTCTGGTAAATTTCTGTGTTTTTCTAGCTTAATTTTACAAATGCAGAATTATTCTAATCAGATATATTTAAGGCATTAACTGTATTTAAATATATCACATACATTTATAATGAATGTTTTTGTCAGTTATTTCAAAAACTCTCCTCTTGAGTCTTGTCTTTGGTCTTGAATACCAGGGCTTCTTTCATCTAGAGCAAGTGTGGATCCTCATATATTAGTCTACAACCACAGAACACATGATAATTCACGGCTGATCAGTGGATTTAGAAATAGAAATAAATCTACACTTTT
>NW_006922253.1:536193-537641 GCF_000298275.1 Orycteropus afer afer | reverse complement strand
GTCCAACCTTCCTTCCGAGGAGTGGCTGGTGGGTTTGAACCGCCAGCCTTCTGGTTAGCAGTCAAATGCCTTAGGCACTATGCTACCAGAGCCTCCCTTTTCACTCTTACAGCCATTTAAAGACCAAGCATATCAAAAGACCATTTCTTTCCTCATTAAAAAAGTGCCCCTTCATCTCTCCTAACCTCACACCATAAAATAAAGATCTTGAACAAATTCCTAAGAGCCACAAAGGAGATATATATATATATAAATATATATATATATATATATATATATATATATATATAAACAGATATATATATATGTAAAATATAACAAGAAACATCTACAGGACTAGATGCCAATTAAAGAGTGTCCAGACTGGACAGGATTTGGAGTTTGCAGGAATGTCTTGTCTCAATCTGTCAATAAGTAATTCTTCCATTTATATGTGCAAGACATAGTCAATGACTTTTTACATCATCGCTTTTTAAATGAATGACAATGCAAGTTCATTATAAATCACTCTATGAGAAGATTTGGAACAAATTCAAATGAAGTAACCTCTCCTGGATTCCCTACACAATCCCTAGAGGAAAAGTATTTGGATCTTGCCAGAAAAAATATCAGATAAGCAAGCAATGTACAAAGTCTGTAATGTAAAGGGAAAATTATAAAATCAAGTGAATAATAAGTTATGAATTTTATATTAGGAAATATTTCGGGAAGGCACATAATATTTAGGCAAAAATGAATGGAGAACCAGCCCTAGATTATCTTGCCTAATGATATCCCCAACACAGAAAGGCCTTACTCTGTTCCAGGGTGTATACCCAATAAACCCTAAGGAAGCACAGAACCTGAGAACTAGGGAAGTTACTGAAATTTACATTCCGATTCTTGAAAAGAAAGATAGTCACTGTTCTGAAATTCTGGATTGGACTAGATGTTATTAATCTAAGCCTGAATCTAGGACAACAAGAATAATAATGACCTATTCCACAAAGACAAGTAGCAATTAAATTCATGAGAGTCACAACATAATGATCTATCTCCTGATCCAAGAGAATGTATCTTACCTTAATCACTTTATTCTCAGTTGTCCCAAGACTCAACTTGAATAAGACTTCAAACTGTTTCCTCAACTTTGAGTCAGCTAGAATTTTATTTTTAAAATATAACAAAATTAATATATTTTATCAACTAAGTGTGAAGCTGCCATAATGTTGAAGTTTACAGTTATGTTAGCCAATTGATAAACATCTTTATAGTTCAATAAACTTTTTAGTTGAGTTTACTGTCATTGGCAGCCAAAAACATCCTAAAAATAACACTCTGAATATGAAATTAGCTTACTTCATATTTACATCTATTTCCATAGGTATATTTGTATGAATATATATGTGTATGTATATGTGTGTATATATATGTGCATGTATACATATATAGGGAGCTCTGGTAGCATA
>NW_006922253.1:515832-535248 GCF_000298275.1 Orycteropus afer afer | reverse complement strand
TGGAAGCGAGAATGGCCAGACTTTGTCTCACCTACTTTGGTCATGTTGTCAGAAGGGACCATTCTCTAGAGAAGGATATCATACTTGGTAAAGTGAAGGGTCAGCAAAAAAGGGGAAGGCTCTCAACCAGATGGATTGACACAGTGGCTGCAACAATGGGCTCAGGTAGAGCAGGGATTGTGGAGCTGGCACAGGACCAGGCAGTGTTTCATTCTGTTGTACACAGGGTATCTATGAATTGCAGCTGATCAGTGGCACCTAACCACAACAACACAACATATATAGGTATATATGTATAATTTTTGAGGGACTATCACATGATTTTAATTGTTACAACATTATAATCTACCTTGTTATCAAGAGTAATTAATTGCCCTTTTAAAGTTCAGTTGCAATTCCTGTTTTATTATATTGTTATGCTTCCAAATAAACTCTTAAAATTAGAGGGATTTTAGGAATAATTTTATGTGGAAAGAAATGGAATATATAGTTATATTTCCCCCAAAGATTTACATAGCATAATATCACACATTTGAGAGATGTAATTTAGACACGATCATACTCAAAGTAAGTGAACTCATTACTTTCTTCTGGCAGTTCATGGTTTATTGAGCACAAGTTATGCAGTGTTGGTAACACTAAAGTTCAGCTATGTCAATATTTCTTTTCTTCTTTTTTTTTTTCATTGCCAAGATAAGCATTGTTGTTGTTGTTGTTATGTGCCGTCGAGTCGGCTCCGACTCATAGCGACCCCTCCTTGGGTTTCCGAGGCAGTATCACTACGGAAGTAAATTGCCCAACCTTCCTTCCGAGGAGTGGCTGGTGGGTTTGAACCTCCAGCCTTCTGGTTAGCAGTCAAGTGCTTTAGCCACTATGCTACCAGAGCTCCTAAGATTAGCATTAGAAAGCCATAATCCTAGTGCTCCCATACCTTTGGGAAAGTTTACTCTATGAACATATGTGGACTAGAGACACTGGCAGAAGTCTAATAATGTCGCCCAGTGATGAACATTAGGATGTGGGATTCAAAAATTCCCTGATACAGTGGTGAGATGCAGGCTATTTGAAAGACAACTACCAGAAGTTCATTGGACTTTCATAGAGATACAATGATAGAGCATCATGAGTGCCCTTTATGTCATGGGTATTGTCAGAGGATTGAAACATAACAAAGCTACTTCCTGAAAACAAATGTTAGTGTTGTCAGGTGGCATTGACTCGGAGCATAGAGTTGTCTCTGACTCATAGCGACCCTATCTATGTACAGCAGAATGAAACACTGCCCGGTTCTATGCCAGCTTCAAGACCCCTGCTTTACCTGAGCCCATCGTTGTAGCCACTGTGTCAATTTATCTTGTTGAGAGTCTTCCCCTCTTTTTTTGACCCTCCACTTTACCAAGCATGATATCCTTCTCTAGGGAATGGGCTCTTCTGACAACATGACCACAGTAGGTGAGGCGAAGTCTGGATATTCTCACTTCCAAGCAGCATTCTGGCTGTACTTCCTCCAGGACAGATTTGTTAGTTCTTTTAGCAGTCCATGGTACTTTCAGCATTCTTTTCCAGCACCTCAACTCAAAAGCATCGACTCTTCTGTGGTCTTCCTTATTCATTGCCCGAAACAAATAGTTCGTAGAAATATACATCACCAGGGGAAGCAAATCATCATATTCATAGTCATAATATTGAGAACAAATTGGACCTCTGGCAAGATTTCCACTTCTGTTGTTGAGTGATATGAGTATAATAATCACTTCTTGTGAAAGAAAAACAAGAAACTTTGTTACCAAAAAGGTGTTCTCTATGAAAAAAGTGTAATTTTGTGTATCTGCTGATATTCTCCCTGGGAACAGTAAAACTTTAGTCAAATAAGGCAAAGTAAACTCTACCGAATGGCCATACATAGGAGTAGCATATTTATCAGAGCAGGGAGCACTTGGTTCTCATAGACAGAACAATGTCTAGACCTTTACACACTAATGTGTTGTGGTTAATAGTCTCACCATTAGGTCAGGCAAACAATACCTTGATGAATATTTAAGGAAATATGGAAATCCAGATGTGTGGAAATATTTTACAGGTCTTTTTTGACTATCAGAAGGAAGGTTTGGCAATCTACTTTCATAGTGATACCACCTCAGTAGCCCAAGGAGGGGTCACTATGAGTCAGATCTGACTCGACTACAGTGAGGTTTTTTTTTTTTTTCACTTCCTTGGCAGTTGGGCTGATCTTCTGTCTACATGGTGGCCTCTCACCATCCATAGATACGCTGGTTTACAACAGAGCACTTGATGGCCTATAGGAAGTTCCCCATGAGGCCCTGTTGTGTGACTTGCTGTAATCAGATCCAAATGACCAAGGTGGTTGAGGTATAGCCCCTTGAGGAGTTGGTTACACTGTTGGATGAGATACTTAATCATGCTGATGGTCTCATGTTGGTGTCTAGAGCTTAAAAAGTGGAAATGGAGGTATTAATATAACTGTGCAATGACTGAAAAGGACTCACAACATTCAGTGCTCCAAAGTATCCTTGTTGTTGTGGTAACCAAGCAGCAACCATGGAATCTGAGGATACCCTAAAATACTTGTTGTTTTGACCCAACATCTCACAAAGGCAACCACATGTTATTCATTGTACACCCTACTTTAAACTTGCCAGGTATTGCTATGAGCCACATAATGATCTGATAGAAATGGGAAGAGCAGCTCCTAAGTGTCAGAGACTAGTTAAAATTCAAAACACTTGTTTTCACATGGACCAAAGGATGATCCGTATACAAATATGGAGCCTCTTGGCATCAATAGATCACCTTTGAATAAACAAGTTCACTACATGCTGAAGCAACATTATTGGTTAAGAAACTGATTTATGGCATAATATTATTTTTAGTTACTGTTGGTTTTCTCTGAGTGACTGCAGGTATTAAGATGTAAACATTGACACATCATGAATATAATTGAAGTTCCCTTCAGTAATAGCTTTACTCAGCATGACTGTGGAGAAGGTTTGCAACAGAATCATTGGACTTGAGGAACATTTGAAAAATAACTACCAAGCCTCCCCTCTACTTGTGAGTTTTAAAATTGTGCAATTTATTTTCAGGGATATTGATAAATTTAATTGTATGATTTGTCAGCACTCAAATCATACATTTACCTTCTCAATTTCAGTCTTATGTTGTTCTTTGTTTTTGTCAGAACCGGGTGTGTTGTTTTGCAAAGAACTATTTTCCCCCTCTTGAAATCTTGTGTTAGTGCAGTGCTTTCCATAATAAACTTATGAACTAAGGACTGAACAAAGAAATGTAAAGAGGCGTTTTCCAACACCTGTGTACTAGTTAGTCATATGGTAGTAGTTTGCATGTTGATATGATGTTGGAAGCTATGCTGGCATTTCAGTTACCAACAAGGTAACCCATGAAGGACTGGTTTCAGTGAAACTTCCAGACTAAGATAATAAGTAATAATAATAAAAGTCTGGTTATCTATTGCTAAATTGTAGCTAGGAAAAATCTTATGAATTGCTAATCTAGGCCCCAGATGAAATATGTTGGTTTCAACTTATATATTAATTCCTTAAAAAAATCTTACCTAGGCATCTACATCACAGCCCCAGCTTTAGCCACGTTCCCATTGTTGTTGTTTTGTGCCATTGAGTCAGACTCAACGCATAGCGATCCTTCCTTGGGTTTCCGAGGCAGTATCACTACGGAAGTAGATTGCCCAACCTTCCTTCCAAGGAGTGGCTGGTGGGTTTGAACCACCAGTCTTCTGGTTAGCAGTCAAGTGCCTTAGGCACTATGCTACCAAAGCTATTTTAATATCCGCAGCAACTCACATGGTAGAGCCATAATATAGTATGTAAGTTATAGGAACTTGTGGCTTTTTAGGGTACTTCATTATTGTAGTTGTTAGTGGCCATTGAGTCCTTGACTCACAGTGACCCCATATTCAACAGAAGGAAACACTCCAGTACTACACCATCTTCCCAATTATTGCTGTTTGAGCCCATTGTTGCAGCAACTGTGTCAGTCCCATCTTGTTGAGGGTCTTCCTCTTTTGTCACTGAATCTCTCCATTACCAAGCATGATCCTCTTTTTCGGGAACTGGTACTTCCTGATAACATGGGAAAAGTACATGGGACTAGGTCTCACCACTCTCACTTTAAAGGAGCTTCTGGCTTTACTTCTTCCAAGACAAATTTGTTCATTCTTCTGACAGTTCATAGCATATTCAATATCCTTTGCCAACACCACAATTCAAACACATGAATTATTCTGTGGACTTCCCTATTAATTATTCAGCTTTCTCATGCACATAGGCAATTGTGGCTTGTGTCAGGACACTGTAGTCTTCAAGGTGAAATCTTTGTTTTTTAAGACTTTAATGAGGTGTTTTGGAGTCAATTAGCCCAATCCAATATGGCATTTGATTTCTTGAGTGTAGCTTCCATGGGCATTGATTGTGGATATAAGTAAGATGAAATCCTTGAAAGCTTCATTTTTTCTCCATTTGTCATGATATTGCCCTTGTCATTTGTGATGATTTTTGTATTCTTTAAGTAATTATTTTGTAGTATTTTATAATAGTTTTTCTCCTTTCTTTTTTTTTAATAGCTGAGTTTTTGCATCACAAGGACAGAGACGCTATTTGGCTCTGGGGCAGAGTTGTTGGGTTTCAATCTCAGTTCTGTTACCCACTCACTCTTTCCTCACATACATCACTTAAACCCAAAGTGCTTCAGTTACCTCATCCATAAAATGGGCTTAATAATAGCATCCTCCACAAATATATAACATAGACAACACTTTTAACACAGGACCTGTGTACAACACTCAACAGTTAGTCCTTGTTATTTATAAATAAACAGTGTCTTACATATTATACTAGCTCACTGAAAATTTGTTGGAAGAAAAACAAAAAACAAAGAAGACTCCAGATACTGATGATTACCCCAGCACTGACTATGACTTCAGGAGTCCCTGGGTAGTGCAAATGTGTAAGTTTTGAAGACTAACCAGAAAGTTGACAGTTCAAACACTCCCAGAGACACCTCAAAAGAGGGCCAGGAAATTTACTTCTGGAAGGTCACAGCCTTGAAAAACAAATGGACTAGTTCTACTCTGCACTCTGCACACACAGGATGACCAGGAGTTGGATGGAATCAGGTAGAAGGTAACTGTTTCTATTTTTCTTTCTCTCTCTCTTTTTTTTTTCTTCCCATTGTTGTTAGATGATTTCTAGCCCTTGTCAATAGTGTCATTCCCTAATGACATTAGGGACTTTATGAACAAAGGATAAGCTTGTTTGCCATTTTGGCAACAGATTGTAAAACTAATTACTCTTCTCTGGCAACCAGCACAGAGGCATGTTACCCACTTGAATAAAAGTACATCGCTCTGTTGTGAAAACTGAAGAAGCTGAGAAGGAAGAAGCTAAGAAAGGACTGAGGATTTCTAGGCAAAAAGGCACAAAGCCAGTGCTTCTTCCTGACACAACCTGAAGTCTGACATGAGGTTCTGGTGAAATGGTGGGAAAAAGAAACCTGATCCCCAAGGACCAAAACATGACGTCTGTACATCTGTGAGCATGGATTCTCTGAAGAAAGCTCAGCAGAACTAGATCAGGGCATTTCTCATCCAGAGGACCTTTAATCATCTGCTGGTGTCTTGGTAATTGCATTTGATTTTCTACCTTGAAAAAATGGCTGTCCCATTCGTAGAGCGCTTATAGAGTCTTTTAGACCAAGTTCCATATAAAAAGCCTCTGGGATATCTGTGAGGCCCAAAGCAATGAAACAGGGTAGAGATACTGAAACTTTGTCCCTGCCTCATTTCAAAACTAAATTCCTGTTAAACACCAAAGTAGCATGGATAGTTTATTATCAGAACACACTTAGGCAAAGTGAGATATCCTAGAACATAGGATGGGGTGAGTATTGTTATGTTGGAGAACCATGATTTTACACTTTTAAAATTTACTCTAGGATATTTTTCTTTTCTGGAAACAATTTCCTTTTCAGCTCAGTAAATAAACAATGTTTTTTGCTCTGCGGTAAAAATAAAATAAATACTACTGCTGTGGTGTCAATTCAACTCATAGTGACCAGTCCTTGGGCTTCCAAGGCGATATCTCTACGTATGTAGATTTCCTAATTTTCCCTCCTAGGAGTGGCTGGTGGGTTTGAACCACCAGCCTTCCAGTCAGCAGTCAAATTGAAGAAAACTACAAGGTTGTTGTTATGTGCCGTCGAGTCGGCCCCAACTCATAGCGACCCCTCCTTGGGTTTCCGAGGCAGTATCACTACGGAAGTAGGATTGCCCAACCTTCCTTCCGAGGAGTGGCTGGTGGGTTTGAACCGCCAGCCTTCTGGTTAGCAGTCAAGTGCTTTAGCCACTATGCTACCAGAGCTCAATAGAGTTATTTTAAAAAGTAATGATTTAGCTAAAACCATCTGTTAAAACCCTCTGTAGTGGGTTATACATGACCCCTTATAAAATAACCATAATCTTCTAACCAGTTTGTATAGAAGTAAAACTTATGATTTATTTATTTGTCAATATTCTACTTTGATTTTAATTATAAATCACATAGGTGAGTTTGATTAAAAAAATTGTATTTCAAATCTGGCACTTTTTTTGAATTTTACTATACTTCTTAAAAAGCAAATTTTTTTTTTTTTTGTAATTTGGTGTTTTTGTCTGTATTTTTCCTATTTCTCTTCTTTCTTTCTCTCTATTTTCTTTCTTTGTTTCACTTCTTCATTTCCTCCTCTTTGTTCTTTCTCTTTTTCTTCCCCTCTTATCTTTGTTTCATTTCACTTCTCTCTTTTCCTTTTCTCTCCACTTCTCTCCTTGTCTTCCTTCACCTGCTTCTTTCCCCAACTCCCTCTATACAAATGCTTTTTGATGCCTAACAGTGGGGCCATGAGAGATATAAATGTGAATAGATCGTGGAGTTGCAAGGCAGGGCATTCTATAAACCATGTATCGGAATGTGAATGGAGCTTACGGTTTCTGGAACACTCTACCCTCAGTCATTAGAGGTAAATTGGGAAGAACTACATTATCTGTGTTTCAGATAAGCAATGGAAAATGATTGAATGAAATTAATTTTAAAAAATACTACAAAATAAGCACCAGAAATCAAACAAACAAACAACTATTAATATTTTAGGTTAAGGCTTTTCTTTAGTCATTGGCTGAATATACATATATAATTTTTAAATGTGACAAACTTTCTTTTTGACCATTGTCTTTGTTTCTGTTGTTCTCCTCATTCTCTTAGCTTAATTTTCAGAATCCCTGCCTTTTGGATATATTCAGAGACCATTTTTAAGTTTCCTTTGGTGACATTCCCTTCAGAACAGTAAAATCATATCAACAACAACTATAATAGTAAATTTACAAAAGTGTTATCTTCATGACCATCCTACATGTAGGTGCATTTAGACTTCCTTTTACAGGTAAAGAAATTCAAGCTCAAAATGGATTGATGCTACATACTTAATATGGGATAAATCCAGGACTCCAAACTGTGTCTGAATTTTAAGCCCATTTCCCTTACTTCATTTCCCATTTATTTTAATTTTCTGTTTCCTTTTTATTCTCTCTCTGTTCCTTTTTGCCTTTTCCTTTCTTCTCCCTCTCCCAGCAGATGTTTTATGAGTGCTTATTTTAGGGCCATCACTGGCAATATGAAAGTGAGCAAAAGCAAATATTTGTAAATTTCTAAGAGTTCATTACACATCATTCCCATATAAATGCCTACAGAGAGGAAAAAATTATGTTAATATCCTCTAGCAATGTAATATCACAATGAGTGAAATGTATATAATTTCAATTTGGATCTTTTTTTTTTTTTTCTTTTCCTGAAACTCTTGGTATTGTTTTGGAAATCTTTCCAGAGTCTACATTTATTCCCTTACGTGTATAGATGGAAAGCTTCATCTATAGAAAGGGAAGTTGTTTTTCTTTCTTTGCTGTGGTAAATATATAGGCAATAGACCACTGACCATTTAAACAACCTTCACTTTTGTAACATCGTGTCATTAATTGTGTTGTTCTATCATTCACCATGCTGTTCAACCATCACTACACTCAGGTTTTTATCACCCTTACCAAAAGCTCAGTGTCCCTAAGAATGGTGTTTTCTGCTTCCCCCTTCCTTGTAATCACCCTTGGTAATCACTGACAAACTTTGATCTCTGTACACTTCCTTACTCTACATAGTCCTATAAGTGAGATCATGTCATATTATGCTTTTGTGCCTGACTTACTTCACTCTACATAATGTTTTCAAGGTTCATCCATATTGTGGCATATGTGAGTACTTCATTTATCTTCATGGCTAAGAAATGTTCCATTATGTTTATGGCCAATTCTAAAGATCCCTAGAAGATAGCTTTTAAAAAACTATTTATTTTGTAAAACTTTGTAAATTATGAAATATAAAGTAAAAATGGAAAGAAACAAATACAAAGACAAGAGCAATAAGAAAAAATGTTTGTTTTCAGTCTTGAACACAAGCAGGGGGAGATACAATGTGAGTGATGTTACTGATCCTTGGCTCAGACACTGGTAGTCTTGCACTTTTGAGGAAGTAAAAAAACTCCCAGACTAAAAAGTAGAGAAAAAGAAGAATTCCACATTTTGTGTGTGTGTGTTGTATGATTTAAATTAGTAAAAAAATAAAAATGTGATTTGCTAAGAAAGTTATCCTGACAAATTTGAAGAAAGTACATGCATCTTTGGGTATCTCTCAATGTGCTTCATACACGTCCATACCATGAGTTAGCTTTTGAAACTTGATGTATAATATGCTGTTTTTTTCTAATTTTGAGAGTTTCCCATTTTATTGTAGAACATTATAAATGAATCAGGAAAATTTAAAAAGCAAAACAAATGCCACATATAGGGTTACCTATAGAATATAAAAAGTAAAACTGTTGGTATGGTTTTGCATTTGAATTTGCCTTCTGTAAAACTGGGAAGATTAAGAGTCCCTGTGGGTATCTTTATGAAGTAAAAGTGTCAGTATTGAGGATGATTGTGACATACTTTCAGGGACATTAACTGTCATCTGAGCTGAAGTGGTGGAAAGGATGAAGAATGTGACAGAATTCATCTTCTTGGGCCTGATCCAGAATAGGGAGCTTCAAAAATATTCATTTGCTGTATTTTTAATTGCTTACATGGTCATTCTGGCAGGTAACCTGCTCATCATGATCACCATCAGCACCAACAAGGAATTAGGATCCCCCATGTACTTCTTCCTTTTTTACTTGTCCTTTATAGATGGCTGCTTTTCTTCATGCATGACCCCCAAAATGCTAGCAGACACTCTCACTGTGAGAAAAACTATCTCCTTCAGGGGGTGCATGACTCAAGTCTTTGCTGAGCATCTTTTTGGTGCCACTGAGATCATCCTGCTGACGGTGATGGCCTATGACCGCTATGTGGCCATCTGCAAACCCCTGCACTACACGACCATCATGAGCCACAGGCTGTGCAGTCTACTGGTGGGAGTATGCTGGGGTGGGGGCTTTGTCCACGCAACTATCCAGATACTCTTCATAGTCTGGCTGCCCTTTTGTGGTCCAAATGTCATAAACCACTTCATGTGTGATTTGAACCCTTTGTTGAAACTTGTCTGCATTGACACTCATACCCTTGGTCTCTTTGTTGCTGCTAACAGCGGATTCATATGTTTGTTAAACTTCCTCCTCCTAATGGTCTCCTATGTGGTCATCCTGCGCTCCCTAAGGACCCATAGCTTGGAGGTGAGGCGGAAAGCTCTCTCCACCTGTGTCTCTCACATCACCGTGGTTGTCTTATTCTTCATCCCTTGCATATTTGTGTATCTGCGTCCCGTGACTACCTTCACCATTGATAAAGCTGTGGCTGTCTTTTATATCATGATCACTCCCATGTTAAACCCCTTAATTTACACCCTCAGAAATGCCGAGGTGAAAAACGCTATGAAGAAGCTCTGGGGTCAAAAAGTGACTTCAACTAAGAAATAATCAGACCAAGATAAAATGACTTTATTCTTTAAATGTTGAAGGGAAAAGAACATGGAGTAAAGTCAGGTGAACACTATTTGTCAAAACAAGTTTAACATTGGCACATATGTCTTTTGAGAAAAAGTCCAGAGAGGAAATTATTTATCATTACAAGGACATCTCATAAAGATATATTTATTACCTATTTGGTTGTTGATCTTTAAAATATTGACAGGATCTATTAAATCGTCTTAAAAGGCAGTTTTCCCAGGACATGGCTCTAGAAATTCTAGTCTAGTAAAGTGTAGATATAGTTACCCAACAGCCACTCCCTGGAAGGAAGTTTGGACAATCTACTTCTGTAGAGATATCACCTTGGAAACCCAAGGAGTGGTTGCTATGAGTTGGAAATACTTGATGACAGTAAGTTAGGTTTTGGTTTGGAGGTGTATTTACATACCCACATTAAAAACTTTGAAAAAAAAAAAGAATCAGATGTTTCTGAAGGAAGTGATCTACACAGACAGTTTGATCAATAGTGGCATAGACCATGTGCACATCCTCAGTCAGTAATGGGGTAAGTTTTTAAGGAATATATTCCAACAGGAGCTCTGAGAACAATGAAACTCTCAAATCTTTACACATAATGCAATAAAAGCCCACTACTTCGGCAATACCAAAACAGAAATAAAATATCTTGGGCAAACAGGATTGGGTTAGTATTTATTCTCCGTCTTCTCTTTCTGTGCTGTCTAATGCTCTCCCATATCAAGTCTAATTCTCTCTTTGGTGTTCTCTGTGGTGGTTATGTTTGTGTGTCAACTTGGTTGGGCCTGGTTGAGTGGCTGGGCAGCTAGTGGTAGTCATTCCCCATGATGAGACTGGCAATCAACTCTATGGTGGGATCTACCACAAGCAGCTGAGTAGCTGCTTTGGGTATGTGGTCTGCTTCCCATAGAGAAGAAGCAGCTTCGGGAATGGTCTCTGGCTTATGTCACGCTTAGACCCTGCTTGCAGTGGTGTTGTTGTTCAGCAGTCTGCCATGATCTGCCTACCTTGGGACTTACAATGGGTGTGAATTAATGGCCTATTGTGTGGTTTGGTAACATTAGGACTGTGCTGTTTTATATGACTATCTTGGACTTGATAGCCTCAGCAGCCAATAGCTGTGTGAGTGAAGAAAAGCCTGTAGCTTCAGTGGGCTGGGAGCAAGAGACAGAGCTGAAGCCCCAGGTCAAGGGGTTTTCACACAGCCCTTAGAGCCTGGCACTTTGAACTTGGACTTAAAGCCTCCAAACTTTAAGATAATAAACTCCTGTTTGTTAAGTCCATCCCATTTGTGGTATATTCTTGTCAGAGTGGCACTAGGTAATCAAAATATTATCTTAACTACTCACAATTTTGCTGTGTGTAGGAAATTTTATGTATCATTTATTCTATAGGAGCTCTGGTGGCAAAATGCCTAAGGCATTTGACTGACAACCAGAAGGCTTGCAGTTCAAACCCAACAGCCACTCCTTGGAAGGAAGAGTGGACAACCTAATTCGGTACAGAAAACACCTCAGAAACCCAAGGAGGGATTGCTATAAGTTAGAAACAACAACAGATTAACCATTTGTCTTTACACTGGATGGAAATTATTATCATAACTACACACTGACATCAAGAGGTGTTTTTTCAGTTTTGTTGTGTGTAGGAAATGTTATGTATAATTTATTCTATGAATGAGACATGAGTGATAGGGAAAAGGCTGCCATAATGGTTAAGAGTAGGATATCTGAGTAGGACAGCTGTGATTTGAAATGTAACTTTTGCCACTTACAGTATGGATTTCAGCAAAATATGACCCCATGAAATTTCAGTTAAAGGGAAATGAGGGTTATTATCAAGATAAAATACACTAAACCTTATAAAGTATTAAAAAAACAAAACCAAACTCACTGCCATTGAGTTGGATCAGGCACTAAATACTTAATGAATATTAGTCATTTTAAACATTCTATATACTGCAGTATCTCAATATATAAAAAGAACTACTCAACTTATCCTAAAGACTTTTCAAATTTTCTTTGAACTGTAGGAGATAACATCCATTTTTTCTCCGTCCCTGCTGCTGAGAAGAATACTTGGTAAGGTGACTGGCCTAGGAGTACTTGGGGGCTGCATTTGGATCCTACCACCTCAGATATTCTAGAAGAGATCACCACCAAATTGGACCCAACTGGGAATTTGTTAGCACCAGTCACATTTTTTCTTTTTGAAAATTAATTTCTCACAGTGTTTTGATCTAATTTGATTTAATTCTCATGGTATTTTGATCTTCATTGGCTTCATGTCTTCCTGGCATTGAAGCTGGTCTATTTCTGGGTCAGATATTCTCCTGATATGCTCTATGTGAAAAGCCAAGGTGTCACTTTAAAATGAAACTGAGATAAACACATAGGCAACCAGAGTTTGAAGATACTTTAAAAGGACATAATTGCTCAGAGGCGGTAGTATGTAGTACAGGTTAAATTCAGACTCTGGAATCATTTTCTTGGTTCAAATGTGACCTCTCCAAGTTCTTTGACTATAATTACATTTTCCCCATCTATGAAATGACAATAATACCTATTGCATAAAGCGGTTGGGTCAATTAAATTAGTTAATATATAAAGTGCTTATACCGGTGCCTAAACCAAAAAAAAAAAAAAAAAATCACTCACTGCCATCAAGTCAAATATGACTCATACCAACCCTCTTTGGGTTTCTGAGGCAGCAAATCTTTGCGGAAGTTGATTGCCCAGTCTTCCTTCTGCAGAGCGGCTGGTGGGTTTGAACCACCAACCTTCTGATGAGCAGTCAAATGCCTTAAGCACTATGTCACCAGATAGTAAATCTTATAAATTTAATTTTGAAACAGAAAATTATTGACTGGTGCTAACAAATTCCCAGTTGGGTCAGATTTAGTTGGTATCTCTCCTAGAATTAGCAGGAGCCTCATTTCTGGGTCAGGATTTCTGTAGATCTTGTCCTGGTCCCTGTCTCCTTAGGTTAAAAGTTATTTGCTTGTATTAACAACCATATCTCACTTTTTTTTCCCCCTTGAACTTCATGCAGATATAGATTGCCATTTCATTCTCATACAGATTCTGGAACACCTGTAAGCATTAACATTTCAGATGATGTTTGTTGAAGGATTTGGAGCTCTAGAGTCAACAGAGCTAGAATTTATTTCCATCTCAGTAGTTAGTGTAACACTGCATGCATTTCTCAGTCACTCTGAATCATATTAATCGAAGTTCATAATACAAGGAAATGGTGGTATATATTTTACAGGGCTATTTGAAGCTATAGATGAGATAATATAGAGAAACTACCCAGTAAAATGCCTGATATTCAAAGAGACCAAGAGTATGCATGTCCATAAGCCAGGTTTCAAAAAACAACTTATACTTTTAATAAATATCACAGTATCTGTGACCACCCTCATTTCTTCCTCAGTTTCCCATTTCTTTCTGAGTTTTTTAAAAAATGTATGAATTATATTTGCTATTCAATTGTGTGTAGAAATTGTATTAGAGAGCAAGGAGCAACTTCCAGAGTTCTGAGCATAAACCCAGTAGAATTATTATAAGATAGGGCATATTGACACCTTGAAAAATCCACCTTAAAACTCTGAATATATTATAAAAATAAGCTTCAGAAAGACTCCAAAATTTAATATTTTAATGATCAATATGAAACCATAAGAGTTAATAACTATAACAAAAGATATCATTTATTTACTACAATGTGGCAACCTCTATGAAGCCATTGTCTTCTTTAATCTTCATGGGACCCTTAAGAAGTAGATAATGTTATTCCTGTTTTCCAGAAGAACCAACTGAAGCTTTGATAATTTCAGTAGCTCACTCAAATCATAGAACTAGTAAATGCTTGAGAAGAGATTTGAACATAAGTAATTTGGATGCAGAACTGATATTTTTAGTGGAGAGACATAGGTGATAAATAACTAAACATAATCAAGATATATTCAGAGGGTGATTAAATACTTAAAAAATAAACAAATTATGTGCTAGTGAGTGGTTTAGGAAAACAAGGATTATTTGAGTGTTGAAAGAAGTCTCAAGATCACTAAGACGGTGAGACAATGAGCTGAAGGGACATGATTAAATTCCCTTAGAGAGACGTTTCTGGTACTGGGAAGGGAAATTGTATTTAACCCGAATGAGTGTCATTATGTACTTTTTAGACTCTGACTTGAAGATCACCAATAATCTTAACTGCAATAATAATAATTTAGTTCTAAATTAAAATCAGGATAAAGATAAATAAAAAGTATACTCGTAGAACCATCTTAACCCAGGAGATGTGGTGTGCTTTATGGCTGGTGCTCCCTTTAGTGGACTCCTTGGTGCAGTCAACAACATTGACCTCACCTGATTTCTTCATGACCTTCTTTCTTTATAATAGTGACATTTTTTTTCCATGTAGAATCCTTCATTCCCTTACAGCAGTTGAGATTAGCTGATTCGTACAAGGTTTAACTGTATTTATGCTGAATTATGATTGGTCTTTTCCTTGTGATAAGGCCTCACATAGTTGCTACCCAACAGACACCCATCACTTTGACTTCATTCAGTACCACTTTCTCACATGTCCACTGAGCTCTAGGTGGAATGGCCTAATTTTTGCTTTTGAGCCCTTTCATTGGCTCTTCTTGCTCCACAAAATGCTCCTCCTGCAGGGAATTGATCCTGTTCATCTCTTCAACCTGCTTGGTCTATTCTCTACTGTTCCCTAACCTCCAGACACACTAGCATTTCTGTATCTCGAACTTGTGAAGTTCTTTTCAAAGTGTAGCCTTTCCACATGTAGCACTTACTTCTTCCCATGGATGCAACTTATCATCATTTGGATTTCAGTTTAAATCTCATTTTCCATTTATTTTCTATTACAGTCATGATTTTCATCTCATTAGCTCTTATTAGAGATTATAATGACTTCAACAAGTCATTACCTTATTTATTGCCTGACTTTATTACAAGAACTTAAGATCAGTGCAGGTAAGACCTTTTATTTTATTTTATTTTATTTTTTGTTAACAACTTGATCTTCAGTTCATAGTATAGTACCTGGTATAAAACAAGTGTTAAATAAATATATTTAAAAAAATAATAATGAATACAATTAATTAGATATTACATGTAAATTTGAGATGAAATGTTAATACATTTAACAGCATCTAAATGAAGAGTAAATTTAGTATTAAAAAAAAGAAAAATCTTCTATGGCAAAAAGGGGAAATAAGTGATTAAATTCATACTCACTGGAAAAATTGTGCTTGGCCAGGTATTTGATTCTTAGGTAATAAAAGTGATTCCACGTCAACTGATCCAAAGAGTTATTCTACTTTTCTTTGAGCTATAAAAAAAAAATCCATTTTTTTCTATGTACCTGTTACAAAGAATAATTGTTAAGGTGACTGGCCTAGATGGAGTTCATGGGGTCTCCAATTGGATCCTACTTCCTCAGATGTACTAGAAGGGTTAGAACCAAATCTGACCCAACTGGGAATTTGTTAGCACCAGTCAATACTCTTCTTTTACAAAATTAATTTTTCACAATGTTTTGATCTAATTTGACTTAATTCGCACGATATCTTGATCTCCACTGGCCACATGTCTTCATGGCATTGGAGTGGATCCTTTTCTGGGTCTGATTTTCTCCTGACAAGCTCTATTTGAAAGGCCCAGGAATCACTTACCTATGAACCTGAGATCAACACATAGGCAACGAGAACATGAAGAGATTTTTAAGGGAGAAAATTGTTCCAAAGAAGTAATATATTGTAATGTTGAAAATCAGACTCTGGAATCATATTTTCTTGGTTCCCATGTGACTTGTGCAAGTTCTTTAACCTATGACTACATTCTCCTTGTCTATGAAATGATAGTAATACCTACCTAATAAAGTGGGTGGATCAATCAAATGGTTTGGTATTTAATAAGTGCTTGTAACAGTGCCTAGCACATAGTAAAACTTATAAAATTAATTTTGATAAATAAAAGTATTGACTGGTGCTAACACATTCCCAGTTGGGTCAGATTTGGTTTGTATCTCTTCCAGTATTACCAGAAGCCTCATTTCTGGGTCAGGATTTCTATAGAGTTGTTTGCACTTTTGGACAAGATATTTCAGAGACATTTATCAGGCCAGTGGTCTCATATTGGTGTCTAGAGTTCACCAGCTGTAATGGAAGAATGTGACTTTTGTAATAACTGCAAACCAAAAACACAAAAAAACAAAGTCACTGCCATAAAGTCAGATCTGACTCATAGCAAACCCTCCTTGGGTTTCTGGAGTAGTATCACACAGGAGTAGATTGCCCAATCTTCCTTCTGAGGAGCAGCTGGTGAGTTTGAACCACCAGCCTTCTGGTTAGCAGTCAAATACCTGCAAAGTAGTCAAAATTCCCAGTGCTCCAAACTATTGTTGCCATTGTGGTAACCAAGCTGCAATCAGGAACTTAATGGTATTCTAAAATACTTGTTGTTAGTTTGATCCCAACCAAACCAAAAAAACCAAATCCACTGCCTCAAGTCAATTTTGACTCATAGTGACCCCATGTGGGTTTCTGAAGTGGTAAATCTTCACAGAAGTGTATTATCCAGTCTTCCTTCTGTGGAGTGGCTAGTGAGTTTGAACTGCCAACCTTATGGTTAACAGTCAAATGCCTTAGGCACTGTGCCACCAGAACTCCTTTACTTTGACACAGTGCCTCCCAGTACCTCCCAAAGGTGAGCCACTTGTTACTGACATTACCCCTACTACTTCCTGCAATTAAATTTTAAACTTGTCCAGTATTACCATTAGGAAAAAAAAAAAAAAAACCTCACTGCCAACAAGTCGATCTACCAATTCAGGTCAATTTTCAACAATTTCAGGAGGTAGCATATGATCAAGAACCAATGGTATTGAAAGAAGAAGTCCAAGCTTCTTCTGAATGTATTGGTGAAAAACACAACTTTGGGAGGTACTGGGAGGTACTGGGTCAAAGTAAAGGAGCTCTGGTGGTACAGTGCCTAAGGCATTTGACTGTTAACCATAAGGTTGGCAGTGCAAACTCACTAGCCACTCCACAGAAGGAAGACTGGATAATACACTGCTGTAAAGATTTACTACTTCAGAAACCCACATGGGGTCACTATGAGTCAGAATTGACTTGAGGCAGGAATTGACAGAATACCCACTGAGATGTTTCAACAAATGGATGCAGCACTAGATGCCCTTACTCATTTATACCAAGAAATTTGAAAGATAGCTACCTGGCCAGCCAACAGGAAGAGATTGATATTTGTGCCCATTCCAAAGAAAGGTGATACAACAGAATGTAGAAATAATTTCAATAATTTGTATGATTAATGTATGATTTGTATGATTAATCTCATATGCAAGGAAAAGTTTGCTGAAGATAGTTCAAAAACAGTTGCAGCAGTATACTGACAAAGAAATTCCAGGAAATCAAGCTGGATTCAGAAGAGGATATGGATCAAGGGATATTATTGCTGATGTCACATGGATCTTGGCTGAAGGCAAAAAGTACCAGAAACATGTTTATCTTTTTTTTTTATTAACTATGCAAAACCATTTGACTGGGTAGATCATAACAAATTATGAATAACATTGGGAGGAATGGGAATTCCAGAATACTTACTTGTGCTCACAAGGAACCTGTACATAGACCAAGAGGTTGTAAATCAAACAAAACAAGGAGATACTGCATGGTATAAAGTCAGAGAGTGTGTGTCAGGGTCGTATGCTTTCACCATACTTATTCAATCTGTATGATGCACAAATAATCTGAGTTGAAATATATGATAAAGAACGTGGCATCAGAATTGGAAGAAGACTCATTAACAACCTGCAATATGCAGATGACACAACCTTGTTTGCTACAAGTGAAGATGGCTTAAAGCACTTACTGATGAAGATCACAGACTTAAAGAAAACAAAAACCCTCACAACTGGACCAATAAGCAACATTATGATAAATGGAGAAAAGACTAAAGTTGTCAAGTGTGGTAGTTAAGTTTGTGTGTCAACTTGGCTGGGCCTGGTTGAGTGGCTGGGCAGGTGCTGGTAGTTATTCCCCATGATGAGACTGGCAATCAACTCCATGGTGGGACCAACCACAAGCAGCTGAGTAGGTGCTTTAGGGATGTGGTCTGATTCCTGTATATAAGAAACAGCTTTGGGAATAGTCTCTAGCTTATGACATGCTTGAACCCTGCATGTAGCCATGTCATTGCTCATCAGCCTGCCATGCTTTGCCAATCTTGGCACTTTCAATGAACTTGAATTAATTGTCTCCCATGTGTTTTGGTAACATCAGGACTGTGCCGTTTATTTGTCGACCTTGGGCTTGTTAGCCTCAGCAGCCAGTAGCTGCTTGAATGAAGAGATGTCTCTGGTATCAGTGGGCTGGGAGCATGAGGCAGAGCTGAAGCCTAAGGTGGAATGGCTTTCACACGGCCCCTAGAGCCTGGCATTTGGAACTCAGACTTATAGCCTTCTGAACTGTAGAAGAATAAACTCCTGTTTTTTAAGGCCGTCCCATTTGTGGTACACATTTCTGTCAGAGCATCATTAGGTAAACAGAACATCAAGTATTTTATTTTGCTTAGATCTATAATCAACATGCATCAGTGGAGCAGTCAAAAAAGCAGACATCAGAGAAGTTCCAGTAAGATGGCAGATAGGTAGAGAGACTGCACAGACCCACTTCAACAAAGAAAAGGGAAACCAATTACAACAGATACAAAAGATAATCCTGGAGCCCTGAGTGTTGAAGGGAAGGATATAGAAGTGGACTAAACTTCAACTAGTGGAAGAATTTGCATGAAAAAAAAAAAAAAAGAGACATACGGAGCTGCGGTCTGGCAGTGATCCTGATGGCACAGACAGCTTGGATGTTGCCAAGTGGTGTTAGGACCTATGAATTAACCTAAAAATCAGCCCTGCTTGCCAGGGACTGCATGGACAACTGCTCTGGTGACTGGTGAATAAAAGAGGAGGCAACAAAGAGGAAGGTGGGCTTAGCTGTGGACTTTTGCCTGTCTGGAAGGCATAGCCATTTTGAATGTGTACAAGTGGTTTGACCATTTTGTATACTTAAAGCAACAGTGTTCTACCAGATTCCAGAGACTTAAGAACAGGCACCACTTGCTGGGAACCACTAGGATAATCCAGATGCCAACAACTGGAAAGGTGTGACATTCCTCTTGTTACTCTTGTTCTTGGTGAACAGAGGTGTGGCCATCATTCACTCCCACTCACCTTCTAGGCCAGCAGGAATTCCATCCAGGGTGTGTGCTTGGATGGATTCTGGGTGTCCTGCCCTGCCCTGTCTGGATTTTTTTTTTTTTT
>NW_006922253.1:506568-508539 GCF_000298275.1 Orycteropus afer afer | reverse complement strand
TTTTTTTCTTCTTAACTCTCCTACTCTATCTTTTTTCTCTTATTCCCTCTCCCCAGATTATGTGGTTTTGTTTTTGTTTTTCCTTTTTTTCTTTTTTTGGTTATTGTTCCTGTGTTATTACACAGTGTTTTTTTGTCCATTTGCTTTTACTTTTTTGATGGTTATTCAATTGTCATTTTTGTCTAGCTGAGTGGGTGACTGCAACTGTCCCCACAAGACACAACTACACCCACACCTCCTGCAGCTTCACTTACTGAGTGAGAGCCACCACTTCCTTCACCACCAATGGGCTAATGATAAACAGCCACCAAAAGAAGCCTAACTCACCCAAAGCTGCTCTTCACAAACAGTTAACACAGATCTAAATACAGCAATGTCAAAATGTCTTGAAGGTAACAGACCATCACAGTCCACAAAAAGAAGCAAGATAACATGGTAGAAACAAGGGAGCAGGATACAGACCAAGAACACATCTCTGAGGAAAAAGCAGCATTAAAATTCCTCAATAAGGAATTCAAAAGAATTATGTTTAGGTATCTTCAAAGGATTGAGAGACAGACCAAGGAAAGCACAGACAAAACCCTAGAAGAAATTCAGAAGAAAATACAAGAAAAAATGACAAAATAAATGAAAAATTAGAAATAATTAAAAATCTACAGATAGAATTCCAGAAGATTAATAGTAAATTGTCAGAATTAGATAATAGAGTGAAAGGGCAAAGGAGTAGAATTAAATCAATCGAAGACAGAATTAATGAGACTGAAGACAAATACATGAATACTTCTTTGGAAAGGGATCAGTTGGGAAAATGATCAAAACAAAATGAAGAAAGCCTAAGGTTCATGTGGAATACCATCAAAAGGACTAACCTACATTTCACTGGAATTCTAGAACAGGAAGAGAAAAATAAAACCACTGAGAAAATTGTCCAAGATTTGTTGGAATAAAACTTTCCTAATATGATGAAAGATGAGAATATATCCATTCAGGTAGTCCAATGAACCCCAAACAGGATAGACGCCAAGAGAAAATTATCATCATCAAACTCATCAAAACCAAAGTCAAAGAGAATCCTGAAAGCAGCACAAGAAAAATAAAAAGTTACTAACAAAGGACAACCAGTAAGAATAAGCTCTGATTTCTCAGCAGAAACCATGCAAGTGAGAAGACAATGGGAAGGTATATATAAAACCCTGAAAGAGAAAATTTTTCAACCAAGAATTATATACCTCACAAAATTGTCCCTCAAATATGATGGTGAAATAAGGAGATGTCCAGATAAGCAGAAACTAAGGGATATTGTTAGAACTACACCAACCTTACAAGAGATACTAAAGGGAGTCCTTTGAACAGAGAACCAAAAATAGTAAACAACTGACTATTAATACACAAGATGACATAACCTAGAAACCACAGCTATGGACATATCCAAAGTAGAATAAGCTTAGAAGATTGTAAACAGGGAACCAGAGACATCAATTGGCAAGTGAAGAAAACTACAAAACCAAAAGAGGGAAAATACTGTGTAGTTACAGAACTTCTACATGGTGAGGAAGTCAAGAGAATTGCAAGATAGAATGAACTGTTCTAAACTCAGGAAGAAAATTATAAATCACAGGGTAACCTCAAAGAAAAATGATAAACCTTCACATCACAATATGAAAGAGAACAAGCACAAATATGAAACAAATACTAAAACAACAGCAACAAAGGAAATGATAACACAATCCATAAAAATAATGAACTCAGAAAAAAAAAATATTATGGAACAAAGAAACCAGGGACACCATGAAAAAACACATAACAAAATGATAGCAATTGATTCATACTTTCAATAATTACACTGAATGATAATGGTTTAAATGTACCACTCAAGAGACTAAGAGTTGCAGACTGGATAAGAAAATAAAACCCATCAACATGCTGTCTAGAAGAGACACATCTTAGAGACAAAGACAAAAACAGACTAAA
>NW_006922253.1:494241-505413 GCF_000298275.1 Orycteropus afer afer | reverse complement strand
AAATGAAATGGGTGACATCACAACAGAACCAACTGAAATAAAAAGGATAATATCAGGATACTATGAAGAACTGTACTCCAACAAATTTGAAAATCTGGAGGAAATGGACAGTTTTTTAGAAACACACCACTTACCTAAACTAACACAGATTGATGTGGAAAAGTTGAACAGGCCCATCACAAAGAAGAAATTGAACAGGTTATAAAGAAATTACCAACAAAACAAAAAAGTCCTGGCCCAAATGGTTTTACCAGACAATTCTACCAAACATTCATAGAAAAACTGACACCAATCCTATTCAAACTATTCCAAAATATAGAAAAGGATGGAATCCTTCTGAACTCATTTTATGAAGCAAGCATAACCTTGATACTAAAACCAGGCAAAGACATTACTCAAAAGGAAAACTACAGACCAATATCCCTCATGAATATAGATGCAAAAATCTTCAACAAAATTCTAGCAAATAGACTCCAACAACATATCAAGAAAATCATTCATTGTGACCAAGTGGGGTACATTATCAGATATGCAAAGATGGTTCAACATTAGAAAAACAATCAATGTCATCCACCACATAAATAAAACAAAGAAAAACAACCCATAATCATATCTATTGATGCAGAACAAGCATTTGATAAAATTCAACACCCATTCCTGAACAAAACTCTCAGCAAAATAGGAATAGAAGAGACATTCCTCAACATAATGAAGGGCATCTATGCAAAACCAACAGCCAACATTATTCACAATCGAGACAGACTGAAACCATTCCCTTTGTGAACCAGAACCAGACAAGGATGCCTTCTAACACCACTTCTATTCAACATGGTATTGGAAGTCCTAGTCAGGGCAATAAGGCAAGAAAAAGACATTAAAGGCAATCAAATTGTTAAGGAAGAAGTCAAACTATCCCTTTTTGCTGATTATATGATCCTATATCTAGAAAACCAAAGAGACTCAGTCAAAAATCTACTGGAACTGATTGAGAGATTTAGCATAGTGGCAGGATACAAGATCAACATCCTAAAATCAGGTGTATTAGTCCATTATTGTAAAAGTCAAGGAAAGGTTTATATATGGAAGGAAATTTTCTTTGTTGGTTACCAGGGGTGGGAGGGGAGGAGAGGGAACACTGTTAGATAGGTAGAGATAAGTTTCATTTGGGTGAAGAGAAAGGCAATGGTCCAAATGTGAGTGATCAACATGGTGGCATTGAGGAAGAGGAAGACAGAGAGAGGGATGTATGGGAGGTACAGACAACAAATATGATCCCTTTTGCATATAAAGTACTGCTTTGTCACTGAAGGCAAACATGGGAATGCAGGTGGATAGATGGGTGGGCAGACTGAGCTATTAGATATGTCTATGCAGTAGCTAGTAGTGACTGAGATCTTAAAAGCTTGCAAGCTGCCATCTAGATGGGTCTCTCCTCATCCAGGACCAAGAAGAATGAAGAAAACCAAAAATTCATGGAAACAATCAGTCCTAGTGACTGGTACACCATCTGATCTGTAGCCTATACGAGTATGAGACCAGAAGAAATAGATGGTGCTCGGATACTACTGTCAACCACTTGGAAGAGGATCTTTGTAGGAGATCCTGGATAGACAGGGGGAACAATGTGGAACAAAACTCAAAATCATTTGGAAAAAAAAAAAAAAAAAGCGGGGAACAGGTTTACTGGCCCAATGGAACCTGGTGGAACCACTGAGACTATGGCCCCTAGCTGCCCTTCAGGTCTGAAATTGAACACACACCTGTAGCTTCCCGCCAAGCAGTAGACAGGCATACTAGTTGAGCATTTATCTGAGGTAGATACACTCCTTGGAGAGAACAAGAAAGAGAGAAAGAAGGACTGCTCAGGCATAGGGAGACAGCTCAGGGGGTAGGAGTACATGGAGGTATGGTCACAGGGAAGCGTTATCTATCGGGAGGAAGTGGGAGAGGAGATGTTGCATTGTGCTAAATTGTGGCAATGTCATGAGACAAAGTATATGTGATCTGCTGTATGGAAAGTGTATTTGCTCTGTAAATTTTCACCCAAATCACAATAAAAATAAAAATTAAATTAAAAAAAAACTTATGAATACTATTTAACTTCCATTTTGCTATTGTTTTGCTCACATGACTGTGTATAAGAATGGCAGCAAAGAATCATTGCAGCTTAAAGAAAATTTTTAGAAATTAGTAGCAATGCCTCCTATCTATTTGTAAGTTTTGAAATCATTGTCTTTATTTTCAGAGATACCATTTAATTAAATTGTATGATTTGTCTTCATTCAATTTATTTCCCTTCTCATTCTCAGAACATGGTATTTTTTTTAACATAAAATTTTCTTTTTTTCCCCCTCTCTTGTAAGACAATATTACTGCATAAGTGCACTGCAATGTTTTTCGTAACAAACATGTGAACTAAACAGTGAAATAAAACAAAACAATGAAAAGGCCTATTCCACCATCCATTAGTTTGTTATACTATGGGGGCTTGCATGTTGCTATGATGTTGGAAGCTATGCTACCAGTATTTCAAATATCAGCAGTTTCACCCATGATAGGCTTGTTTCATGGAGCTTGTACATTAAGATGGACTAGGAGCAAAGGCCTGTCTATCTACTTCCAAAAATTAGCCAATGAAAATATGTTGGATGCCTAATCTAGGCCTACAAAGATATGGGTTGTTTTCAGGTGAAATAGCTTTCCTTAAAAAATCCTTCCAGGACATCCCATTGCTACTGCAGTTTTAGCCATGTCCCTATTATGCAGTCATATAGTAGCTTGCACCTTTTTATAGTACTTTGTTCTTTTTATTGTTAGTTGCTGTCAAGTCAGTTCCAACTCACAGTGACCCTAAGTGCAACAGAACAAAACACTATAGTGTCCTGAACCATTTCACAATCATTGCTATGCTTGAGTACATTGTTGCACCCACTGTTGTCAGTCTGTCTTGTTGAGTGTCTTTCTTTTTTTTTGCTGACCTTTCATTGAGCATGATATCCTTCTCCAGGGACTGGTCCTTCCTGATAACATGTTCCAAGTACGTGAAGCAATGTCTTGCTATCTTCATTTCTAAGGAGCATCTGTCTGTACTTCTTCCAAGACAGGATTGTTCATTCTTCTGGAAGCCCATGCTATGTTCAGTATTCTTCACCAACACCATTATTCAAAGGCATCAGTTCTATATCTTCCTAATTCATTACCAGTTTTGGTCATTGACAGAAGACAAGTGAAAACACCATATTTTGGGTCAGGCACACCTTCATCTTCAAGGTGACATCTTACTTTTTAACACTTTAAAGAGGTCTTTTGCAGTATAAAATATGTTGTTTGATTTCTTGACTGCAGTTTCTATGGGTGTTGATTGTTGATCCAAGTGAAATGAAATCAATACTTGACAACTTCAGTCTATTCTCCATTTATCATGATGTTAGGTATTGGTCCAGTTGTGAGGATTTTTGTTTTCTTCAGGTAATTCCTATACAGAATTTTATAGTACTTACTACTCCCCCCCCCATTTTTTTTTTTTTTTTTTAATAGCTGATTTCTTGCATCATGAGGACAAAGACACTGTCAGGGCTCTGGGGCAGACTTGCTGAGTTTAAATCTCAGTTCTGCCACCTACTCACTTTTACCTTAAATTACTTAAATTGACAGTGTTTCAGTTCCTCATCTATAAAATGGGTATGATAAAAGTATCTACAGGAAAGATCTCATGTGTAACATTTTCATTACAGGACTTTGTTTATAGCCCTCAATAGTTACTGTTATATATAAACAGACTGTGCCTTGTATATAACAAAAGCTCAATGAACATTTGTTGGGGGGGGGGGAGAAAAGAAAGTAAACTCTAGCTTTTGTGTACAGTATGAGGATTACCCCAGCTCTGTAGGTGATTTCAAACGCTTGAGTACTAATTGAAAATTTGTCAGTTCAAACCCACCCAGAGCCATTTCAAAGAAGGCCTGAGATCTGCTCCTGGAAACCCTGTGGAGCACATCTACTCTGCACTCATGAGATGACCATGAATTGGAACCAAATTGAAGGCGAATTTTTTGTTTGCTTTTGGTAGTTGACATTAGGGACAGTATGAGGAAGGGATAAGTGCTTGGTTACCATTTCAGCAAAGGATCCTAAAATTAATTACTCTTCCCTGAGGAAATAGCTCAAAAGTATTTTACCCACTTGAATAAAATCACATTAACTGTAGTGTGAAAATTGAAGGAGTTAAAAAGGAAGGGCTGTGAGGATTTGGTACAAAAGCTGTACAGGCAGTGCCTGTCTCGGCTACAGATATGAGGTTCTTGTGAAATGGTGGAGAAAGAAGCTTGAGTCCCTGGGATCAAAATATGTATCTCGGGACACAGATGAGCATGGCCACTTTGAAAACACTCAGACTTGGCTTTAGGAGATTTCTCATCCAGAGGACCTTTGATCATCGGTTAGTGTCTTGGTAATTACATTTGTTTTCTAGCTTAAAATAATGGCTACCATTTTCTAAGAACCCTTATTGAGTTTATCAGACCAAGTTTCATATGAAGCCTCTAAGATATCCACGAATCCCATTGAAATGGAAATGGAGTGGAGATGCTGAAACTTCCCCCAACTCCCTCCAAATCTAAATTCCTTTTAAACACCAACACTGCTTAAGTATGCCATCTGTGATAGCTCATTTTCTGAACAAGCCTAGACAGGATGAGACTTTCTGCACACACAGGATGGAGTGGGCACTGGTACGTTGCAGAACCACAATTTTGCTCTTTTTTAAATTTTCTTCAGGATTTCTTTTCTGGAAACAATTCCACTTCCAGCTCAGTAGTTTAAGATGGCCTTCACTCTGATTGTACACACTCTGAAGAAAAACGAGAGTAGAGTTAATTTGAGAAGTGATGAATCAGCTAAGAAACAACTGAGACAAGTCAGTAGTTTATAACCTTCTGTCCTGGATTACACATGACCTCTTGTAAAATGACCACTTCCTCCTGACCAGTTTGTCAGTATTCTTCTTTGAGGCTGATCATAAGCCCCACGTGTGAGTTAGATTGAAAAAAAAAAAAAAAAACCACCTTGGATTTCAGGCTCAGCATTTGTTTGGGATATTACTAAACATCCAAATTGTAACAAGTCAGCCTTTTTCAATTATTCTGTGTTTGCTCATGTTTCTCCTTTTTTTTCCTCTTCTGTTTCTCACCACCTTACTTTTTTTTTTTTTTTTTGCCTTTTCTCCATTTCTTCCTCCTTCATCTCTTTTTCTTTCTCTTTCCTGTTCTTTCCTCTCCTCTCCTCTTCTGCTCTCTACCCTCACCTACTCCCTAACCCTTCTCCCTCTAACTAAATCTTTTTAATGTCTAATATTAGGGACATGATAAATATAGCAATGGACAAGCATAAGACCAGCAAGCCATGCCATCCTAAAAACCATTTATTTGAACAGTGAATTGACCTTATAGTTTCAGCAACATTCCCCACTGAGAAGAGTTAACTTTGGAAGAGTCAGTCATATTATCTATGTTTGGGAATAGGGCTTTAGAAAAGTCATGAATGAAATGAATAAACAAAAATACCAGAAAAAATAAGCAAGAAAGGAAAATAATTAGCAACTATTTTTTTGAAAAAGATTCTGTTAGTAGTTGTTCCTTTCCCTTTTTGACACTTACCCATGCTTTCCTTGTTCTCCTCACTGTATCTTAACTTTTCAGAATCAGTGGCTTTTGGAGATGTTCAGAGAAAAAGTTTTCTTTGGTGACATCCCTTGAGAACAGTAAAATCATATAACAATTACAATAAGTATATAACAAATTTATCTTTACAACAATCCTAGATATAAATACATTGAGACCTTGTTTACAAGTAAGGGAATTGAAGAAATTGAAGCACAAGATAAATTGGTGTTATATTCTTCATAAGTGGTAAATCCAATATTCTAAATTATATTCTTGGAGTTCAAGCCAATTTCCCTTACTTTTTTTTTTCCTTTGTATTTCTATCTTTATATTTCTCCTTTTTTCCTTCTCTCCCATTGCCTTTCTCTTTGGCATCTTTTTTTTTTTTTTCCTTATCTCCCTCTGTGCAAATGCTTTATGAGTGCTTACTTTTCCTGGCCATAGAGGAAATAAAAGTAAATATTTGTAATTATAAGAGTTGATCACAAACAATTCCCATATAAATGCTTACATAAAGGAAATAATAGTGACAATTTCCCCCTACCAATCTAATTTCACAGTTAATGAAACATAATTTAATATTGATTTAAATTTATTTTAGCTGTATCTCCTGAGCTTGGGAAATCATTCTAGGGTCTACATTTATTCCATTGTTTGCTATGGATGACAGCTTCATCTATAGAAAAGGAGGTTTTGTTTTTTAATTGTGGTTAACATATAGGTAACAGAACCTTTGCCATTTCAACAATCTTCACATGTACAATGCAGTGACATTCATCACGTTGTTCACCCATCAGTACCAACCATACTCAGATTTTTCCATCACCCTTAGAAGCTCAGGGTCCCTAAGCATTGTGCTTTGTTTTCCCCCTCCTCCCAATCACCTGCTAATCACTACTCAACTGTGATCTCTATACACTTGCCTATTAGATATTTCATATATGTGAGATGTTACTTTTGTGCCTGACTTGTATTACTCAACATAACATTTTCAAGGTTTGTCTATGGTATAGCATGTCTCAGGATTTCATTTCTCCCTATGGATAAATAATGTCCCATTATTTGTATGTCCAACTTTTCAAGTCCCAGATATTTAAATTCTAATTTTTTTTCTTTAATAAAATATTATCCATGTTAATAATAAATAAATACTGGAAAAGAATGAATAGCACGGCGTGAGTAGTAAGGCAAGATATGTGTTTTTAATATTGCACACAGAAGAGGGTGATGCAATGTGAGAAGTGCTATTAACGCTTTTCTCTGAGATTGTGAGAAGATAGTGGTAGTGTCTTTCACTTTTAAGGAAGTGAAAAAACAAAAATCTACTAGACATCATAGGAAAATGATGGCTTATGAGTAAAGAGTTTGAAAAAATCTTTATATGTCATTGAGTTTTTCATATGATTTAAATTAGTAGAGCAATGTTGACTTTTTCTCTGAAAAAATATGTCCAATGATTCTGAAGGAAATCCATGCATCTTTTGCTGTCTGTGAGTGTTTTCCATACATGAACATGGCCATATCTTGGAGTGGCTTTTGAAACTTGATGCATAGTGTATTCTTCTCTATTTTAAAAGTTATCTATTTTTATTGTGGGAGCTCTGGTGGTGAAATGCCTATGGCATTTGACTGCTAACCAGAAGGCTGAAGGTTCAAACCCACCAGCTACTCTTCAGAAGGAAAGTTGGACAATCTACTTCCATAGTGGTACCACCTCGGAAACCCAAGGAGGGGTTAATACGAGTCGAATCTGACTCACAGCAGTGAGTTGCTTTTTTTTGTTGTAGAAAATCACAAACAAAATAGGACATTATAAACAGTAAATTAAATACCACCTTAGTGTCACCTGTAGAATATAAAAAGTAAAACAGTTTATATAGTTTGCACTTGTATTTGTCTCCTGTGAAACTGAGAAAAACAAGGCATCTCAAGGGTTTCTTTATTGATTATGCAAAAGTGTCAATACTGAGAATGACTGTGACTTATTTTCAGTGACATCACCTATCACCTGAACTGAAGTGATAGACAGGATGAGCAATGTTACAGAATTCATCCTCCTGGGCCTGACTCAGAACTTGGAGCTTCAAAAATTTTCATTTGCTGTATTTTTAATTGTCTACTTGGTCACTCTGGCCGGTAACCTGCTCATCATGATCACCATCAGCACCAACAGGGCCTTAGAATCCCCCATGTACTTCTTCCTGTCTTACTTATCCCTTATAGATGTCTGCTATTCTTCATCCATGACCCCCAAAATGCTAGCTGACACTCGCGCTGTGAGAAAAACGATCTCTTTCAGGGGATGCATGACTCAACTCTTTGCTGAGCATCTTTTTGGTGCTGCTGAGATCATCCTGCTGACAGTGATGGCCTATGACCGCTATGTGGCCATCTGCAAACCCCTGCACTACATGACCCTTATGAAACACAGGATGTGCAGTCTTCTGGTGGGAGGAGCCTGGGCTGGAGGCTTTGTCCATGCAACCATACAGATTCTCTTCATAGTCTGGCTGCCCTTCTGTGGCCCAAATATAATAGACCACTTCATGTGCGTCTTGAACCCTTTATTGAAACTAGTCTGCATGGACACTCATACCCTTGGTCTCTTTGTTGCTGTCAACAGTGGATTAATATGCTTGTTAAACTTCATCATCTTGACAGTCTCCTATGTCATCATCCTGCTCACCCTAAGAACCTATAGCTTGGAGGGGAGGCGCAAAGCTCTCTCCACCTGTGTCTCTCACATCACCGTGGTCGTCTTATACTTTGTGCCTTGCACATTTGTGTACCTGCGTCCAGTGAATACCTTCTCCATTGATAAAGCTGTGGCTGTCTTTTATACCATGATCACTCCCATGTTAAACCCCTTAATCTACACCCTCAGAAACGCAGAGGTGAAAAACGCTATGAGGAAGCTCTGGGGTCAAAAAATGACTTCAACTGAAAAGTAATCACATCAATGTAAAATGACTTTATTCTTTAAATGATGAAGAGAAAACAAGATAGTTTCTATGGTTCAAGGTCAAGTGAACACTATATTGTCAAAAGTACTTTTATATTGGCGTATAGATCCTTTGAGAAAAATCCTGGAGAGGAAATTATTTATTGTGATAAGAATTTTCCATTGACATTGATTTATAACCTATTTATTTGTTGCTATAGATCACATTCACACTCTCAGCTATTAATAGGTGTTTTCCTAGGAAGCACTCCTCACAGCAGAAGCGATGGAAGCATGAACTCTCAAATGTTCCTAAATCATGGATTGAAAGCTCACTACTTTGGCAACTGAAAATCAAATATAAAATATTCTGAGCAATTTAGGAAGCTTTGGTGTCTATTCACCATCTCTCTTTACGTACTTTCTGATGTCCTGCCACACGAAGTCTGCTTTTCTATTTTTACTTCTCTTTCTCCAAAAGAGAAGGTTTACTATTTATTCTTGCTGCCTTATTTGGATGAAAACTTATTGTTAAGTACTCATTTACATTGAGGGATTCATTTCCCCGCCCCCCCACAGTTTCACTGTGTGTAGGAGATTTTATATATCATTTCTTGTACGGGTATTTTGGAGGAATGGGTGATAGGGTCTTGTGCTGGTTGTTTGTATGTCAACTTGGCTGTGCCTGGTTGAGTGGCTGGACAGCTGGTGGTAGTTATTCCCCATGATGAGACTGGCAATCAACTCCATGGTGGGATCTACCACAAGCCGCTGAGTAGCTGCCTTTGGGTATGTGGTCTGCTTCCCATATATAAGCAGCAGCTTTGGGAATGATCTCTAGCTTATGGCACACTTGGACTCTGCATGTAGCCTTATCTTTGTTGAGCAGCCTGCTATTCTCTGCCAACCTTGGGACTTTCAGTGGACTTGAATTAATAGCCTGCCTGTTGTTTGGTAACATTGGCACTGTGCCTTTTTGCTTGTCAACCTTGGCTTTTTCAGCCTCAGCAGCCAGCAGCTCTCTGAGTAAAGAAACACCTCTAGCTCCACTGAGCCGGGAGCAGGAGGCAGAGCTGGACTCCAAGGTTGAGGGTCTTTTACCCAGCCCCTAGAGCCTGGCACTTTGAACTTAGACTTAAAGCCTCCAAATTGTAAGAATAAACTACTGTTTGTTAAAGCCATCCCATTTGTGGTACATTCTTGTCAGAGTGGTACTAGGTAACCAGAACAGGTCTAGTATGTCATTATGGTTAAGAGCATAATATCTATTTATGACAGCTTTGAATTTAAATGATTGACATTTACAGCATGATCTTCAGCGAAATGTAATCTCCTAATGTTTCAATTAAGGGGATGGGAGATATTATCAAGATAAAACAAACCATGTAAATTATCAGTGGACACTAAATGCTTAATAAATATAAATTATTTTAAACATTCTTTATTACTGGAGTATCTCAAATTACAATAGAACTACTCAACTGGTCCTAAGTGTTATTATAATTTTTTTTTGAGCTTTAAAAGGTATGATCCATGTTGTCTCTACCCTTTCTTCAAAGAAGAATACTCTGAAAGTTACTGGCCTAGTGGAAGCTCTAAGGAGTTGCAATTGGACCCAGCCTCCTCAGATATTCTGCAATCTCTGTCTCAGTTTTTTGATCTTCATTGGTCTCCTGTCTTCATGGTATTAGAGCTGGTCCATTTGTGAGTCTGATTTTCTCATGACAAGCTCTGTTTGACATGTCAGGACATCAAGTTACTATGAACCTGAGGTTAGCACATAGGCAACCAATATATGAACAGAGGAGGAAGTATAGCACAGTGGTTAAAGGCAGACTCTGGAGTCATGTTTCCTTGGTTCAATGTGACCTGGCCAAGTTCTTTGATCTTTCTATGCTTTATTTTCTTCATCTACAAAATGATAATAATAGTAACTACTTCTAAAGTGGTTGGGCCAAATAAATAGGTTAATATGTACTATGTGCTTATTACAGCGTTTGTTGTTGTTGGCTGGTGCCATTGAGTCCGCTCTGACTCATAGTGACCCTGTGTACAACAGAACAAGAAACTGCCTGGGCCCATGCCAACTTCACAGTCCTGCTATTCTTGAGCCCATTATTGCAGCCACTGTATCAATCCATCTAGTTAAGGGTCTTCCCTTTTTTCACTGACCCTCTACTTTACAAAGCACAATATCCTTTTCCAGAGACAGGTCCATTCTGACAATATGACCAAAGTAGGTGAGATGAAGTCTGGCTTTTCTTTCTTCTGAAGAACATTCTGGCTGCAATTCTTCCAGGACAGTTTTGTTCATTATTCTGGCAACAAAACAAAACAAACAAACAAACAAAAAGCCTCACTGCTGTTGAGTTGAATCTGACTCGTAAAGACCTTTCTTTGGGTTTCCAAGGTGGTATCTCTACTGAAGCAGATTGTACAGTCTTCCTTTGGAGGAGTAGCTGATGGGTTTGAACCACCAGCCTTCCAGTTAGTTAGCAGTCAAATGCCTTAGGTGCTACGCCATAGTCCATGGTATTTTCAGTGTTCTTCTCCAACACCACAATTCAAAGG
>NW_006922253.1:482204-489586 GCF_000298275.1 Orycteropus afer afer | reverse complement strand
TATGAAATCAAATCTACCCACAAGGAGGAGTTCAGCTTTCTGTGCCTGTGGTCATACTAGATTAGAAGAGAGATTTCCAAGTCCTCACAAGTGAGTTAAAAAGTATTCCTTCACACTTGAACCAGGCTGCAAAGGTAAGACTCTAACAGCTAACAGTGGAAACCAGACTTTGTAGTTGTGTGCCTTTCTTTCTTATGTGGGAAATTATGTCACTGGAGTTCACAAGAATTGGAAAGTTAAGAAAACTTTTGCTGGCAGCCAAGGTACTTTCAAGTTAATCCAACTTAAAATCTAATTCCAATTCAGCTACTTAAAATCGTGTGGCCTTGGGAAAATGAACTAAATATTCACAGCTTCAGTTTCTTGAACTATAAAAGGAGGTAACAATTGTTATCTGTACATGAAACTGGGAGGATTAAAGGTGATTATGTGTATATATGTTATAGGCATGGACATAGCATCTGATACATAGTTTTGTATAACACATGTTACACATTTCTTTTCTTCAAAGAACTTTTTGGCTATTTCAAGGGAACCAATGAATTGAAAAATTTGTTTCCTCACCATGCTGTTCTGAACTTCAGAAGGAAATAAACTTATGATACTTATTAATATGTATAAATTGAAGCTTGAAATATTTTATATAAAAACAAAGATTATGCTTGTGGGTCAAATAACTTTACTACTTATCTTTTCATATATTTTATTTCATTAGATACAAAAATTAAGTAAAAGCTATCATGAACCTAATTTTACCAATATGCAAAGTTTGACCCAGAGTGGTGACTAACACTTATTTTAAGTCCTACCTCAGGACTAAGAAAAATGTAATTATGCAGTCTTATATTAAATATATTTTTTCATATACTATGTAACTATATTTACTATCTCGTAGTTATATATATATATACACACACACACACACATAATTCCTTAAAAAATACTATAGACACCTTGAATAAATTAGAATTATGTGTTTCTGTATGAGTATTAATGATATAGTTGATTTTAAAATAAAGCACTGTAACCTTTTTTGTACTGTTTTATTTTCTTAGTGTGTAAACAAGACTATTGAGTTAGGAGAGAAACAGTTAAAAGCAGATGTAATAATCAAGTAGCTAAATGGAGAAATAAGAAGAAGGAAAGACTAGAGAGTTGCTGGCCAGGGTTTATATGATATTTCTTATGAATAAAAACCAAAACACCAAGCCCAGTGCCACAGAGTCATTTCCAAGTCATAGTGACGTCCATTGGCTTTCCAAGGCAGTAAATCTTCACAGAATTAGATTGTTCCATCTTCCTTCCATGGAGTGGCTGGTGGGTTTGAACTGCCGACTTTCTGGTTAGTAGTCAAATTTTTATTCACTGTGCTACCAGAGCTCCTTTTTGTTATGGATTAACCAAGCAAAACCAAACTCACTCCCATCGAGACAGAGCTGATTCACAGTGACACTTCCTTGGGTTTCCAAGGGAGTATCACTATGGAAGTAGATTGCCCAGTCTTCCTTCTGAGTGTGTATGAATAGATAAAATGCTTAAATGAAATTATTAGCCATCGTACAACTTGAGGAGGTGCACCCATCTGGAAGAGTAGGAAGGTAATGTTGAAAAAGGTGATTCCTCATTTGCCACCATCGTTTCTGTCCTCTGATGATTTGGCTTCTGAGTTAGACCCTGAGTTAGTGGGCCATCTATGATGGCTAGGGGTCTACTTTCTTTGAAATGCTTGACAGAACATGTGTATTTCATAAATATTTGTCAGTTGAATGTATAAATAAGACAGTAAACTTATATGTTTTCCTAATATTTATCATTATTTTAGAGGCTAATTGTGTCTCATCTCTGAAATTAGCACCTACAAAAGAATAATAGGAAATCAGGAGTTAGAAAAAAATAGCATACTGTATGTGAGGGATAGCAAAAAGTCTGGAGCAGAGTGAACTTGGAGAATTATAAGAATTTAGGAGGTATCATGGACCTAAGTCCTCTAGGGTCTCATTGTCCTAGGTAGAGCATTGGTTTTTATTGACTGTATGATAGGGATCCACTGTAGAGGTTTCGAGCAGGAAGATGACATGATCTGAATAAGATTTTAGAAAGATCATCAAGGCTGTTTCTGGAGAACAGATTGTTGGAGGTAAGAATGACAGCAGATTCGGCAGGAGGCTTTTCTGGTGGTGTTGTGCCTAAGGTACTTGACTGCTAACCAGAAGACTGGTGGTTCAAACCCACCAGCCACTCCTTGGAAGGAAAGTTGGGAAATCTACTTCCTTAGTGATACTGTTTTGGAAACCCAAGGAGGGGTCGCTATGAGTCAGATCTGACTGGACAGCAGTGAGTTTGGTTTGGTTTTGGTTTTATTGTAATAGGACAATGAAGTAGCAGGGAAAGAGTAAGAATGATGAAATTCATGATTTATTTTGAAGGTAGAGTCAACAAAATTAGTTAAGTTAGTAATATATAATGTGAGAAAAATAAAGGAGTTAAGGACATGGTGAGATAATTTGGTTTGAATAACAACACTGGAAGGTGGAACATCTGACTTGGATGAGCAACAGTGAGGAAAGAACAGAAGTAGTGTGGAATATTAAATATTTGTTTTTATATACACTAAATTGATATCAGAATGGAGTTGTCAAATAATATAAGTTTAAAAATTAGGGGAAAAATAGAGACTAAAGACACAAAATTAAAGACAGCATTTATAGATCAGGAAAAGAAGGAAGATACAAGCAAAGAAGCTAAGACGTTTACAGTGAGTTAGGAGGAAATCTAGGCCATTGTTCTTTGGTCAATAACCTTCCATTAATAAATTGTTCTATCAACTTTGAATATTTAAAATACCTTAGGTTTTCATCAAATGTTATACTTTTGTCACTTTATACTTGACACACTGTGGAAATTCAGTGTGTGTCAACTTGGCAGGGCCGTGATTTTGAGTGGCTTGCCAGCTGTGATAGAATTATTCCCCATGATGAGATTGGATGTGTTGTAATTATCTCCATGATGGAATGTGCTGTGAGCAGTTAGTCAGTTGAAAGGGAGTTGCCTTCAGGGTGTGGCTTTCTTCCAGTATATATAAGGAAAGGACCCTGCATTTGGCTCAACACCACCTCCAGTTCTTAGATATCAACCAGTGACCTGTCTTGTTGCTTGCCGGTCTTGGGATTGCTGTCTCCACAGGCTATGAGCCAATCTTGGATTTGTCAGCCTTAGCAGCCAGCAGCCTTCTATACTGCCTGCCAACTTTGAGTTTCTCAGCCTCTGCAGCTGCATGATACAGCAGAAGCCTCCAGCTTCCACCAGTGAGCCTGGAAGGCAGAGAGGAAGCCCAAAGTCTAGGGGCCTCCACCCAAAATCCAGAAAGAGCCAATCTTCCCCTAGAGTCGGCACTCTGGACTGGGACTTAGAGCTTCTTAAACTTTAATAGAATAAATTTATGTTTGTTAAATCCATCTCTTGTGGTATTTCTATTGTAGCAGCACTAGAGATTAAGATACATACCTTTTCATGAAAGTTGTTTCCCATTTTTCTTGTTCTCTTACTACTCCTTTAAACCTTAGCTAAAACATTGCTTCTTTTGGGAAGCCACTCCTGACGCCAGTTCCATTTAGATGTTCCTAGACTATGCACCTGTAATTCAATTATAATGACCCTTATTGCACTGGTGTCTATCAGTGTAACCCATCATTTTGAGAATACGGAACTATGTCTTATTCAACAGGATATCTCAAGATCCATGATAGGTTTGACATCATAAGTTCTCCTTACACACTTTTTGATTCAGTGAAAAAATAAAATATATTATAGTGCATTTTAAAAATATTTTAATTGTTTTATAGGTAAATGCCTTCTAATATCTGAGATCTGCTCCTATTAAAGAACAGATGGAACCAAGGAACAATGTGACTTATTTTGTCCTCCTGGGACTCACACAGAATCCAAAGGAACAAAAAGTCCTACTCATTATATTCTTGTTCTTCTACATTTTGACCATGGTGGGCAACTTGCTCATTGTTGTGACCATAACTGTCAGTAAGTCCCTGAACTCCCCTATGTACTTCTTTCTTGCAAGCTTATCATTTATGGATGTTATTTATTCATCAGCCATCTCCCCAAAATTGATATCAGACTTGTTCTTTGGGAAAACAACCATATCTTTCCAATCCTGTATGATTCAGCTCTTTACAGAACACTTCTTTGGTGGATCAGAGGTCTTTCTTCTATTGGTGATGGCCTATGACCGCTATGTGGCCATCTGTAGGCCCTTGCATTATTTAGTTATTATGCGGCAATCAGTGTGTGTTGTGCTGCTGATAGTATCCTGGGTTGGAGGCTTTCTGCACTCGATCATTCAACTTAGTTCTATTTATGGTCTCCCATTCTGTGGTCCCAATGTCATTGATCACTTTATCTGTGACATGTACCCCCTATTGAAACTTGTCTGCACTGACACTTATGTTATTGGCATTTTAGTGCTAGCCAATGGAGGAATAATTTGCACCATCGTGTTTCTGCTGTTACTCATTTCCTATGGTGTTATCTTGCATTCTCTAAAGAACCTTAGTCAGGAAGGGAAGAGAAAAGCCCTCTCCACTTGTGGCTCTCACATCACTGTGGTGGTCTTCTTTTTTGTCCCCTGTATTTTCATGTATGCAAGACCTGCTAAGACTTTCCCCATTGACAAATCATTGAGCGTGTTTTATACAGTCATAACCCCTATGTTGAATCCCCTAATATACACTCTGAGAAATTCAGAGATGACAAATTCTATGAAGAAAATCTGGGACAACAAATGACTTTAACTTAGAAATAGTCACAACAGCATAAAATGACTTTATTCTGTAAATGTTCGAGAGAAAAGAAAATAATCTCTATGTTTCAAGGCAGTCAATCACTATTTATCTAAAGAATTGTGATGTTGGCATATAGGTCTTTTGGAAAGGCCCAGGCAGGAAATTATTTAGCACTGTAAGAATATTTCATTTGGATTTATTTATTGAATTTTTTTTTTTTATTTTTAATGTACTGCTGAATGAGAATTGTTGTTAAAATGCAGATCCCCAATACATGCCTCTAGACACTATACTTCAGTAGAAGTGTTGTTGTATTTAGCTATCTATATTTTAAACAAATTATCCAAATGTTTACAAAGCCAGCAATATATGCACTCACTTTGACCAATAGTGTTATGGATTGTGTTAACATCCTCAGCCATTAGTGAAGCCATCTTTTAAAGAATTTCCCGGAAAGTATCCTTCACAACAGAGCTATGAGAGCTATGAAACTCTCAAATCCTCATAGTTTGTGCAGTGCAGGCTCGTTGCCTTTGCAATCACAAAATAAATGTAAAGAATATTTTTAGTATTTGCTCTCCATATTCTCTTTTTGTACTTTCTACTCATCTGATACGTCAGGTCTGATTTGCTCCTTTTCTTTTTCTGTCTCCAAAAGGAAAGCCATTTATTTTTGGTTGATTTTTTGGACTAAAATGTATTTAGTCATTTATAGAGAGCCTTGATTTCATGATTTTGCTTTTTGTATGAGATTTTGTGTATCATTATTTGTATGTTTAATTTAGAGGAATAGTGAACAATATAAAATAAATAAATAAACCCGCTGCCATCGAGGAGATTCTGACTCATAGTAACTCCCATTAGGTGAGGTGGTAAATCTTTGCCTGATCTTCCTTCCATGGAGTGGCTGGTGAGTTTGTACCACCACCCTTCTGATGAGCAGTCAAATGCCTTAGGTTCCATAGTTAATAGCATAGAGTCTGTAGAAGACAGTACTAAATTAAAATCTTAGTTTTGCCACTTATAATATGAACTTTGGCAAAATGCAACTACATTAAGTTGCAGTTAGACTGTACAGAGTTATAACTAATTGAGTTGAAACAACAATCAGTAAAACGATGCTTGTAAAGCTCTTAGTATGCACTACCACATCAATAAGTCTTAGCTGCTGTGGTAGTTTAGGTTATATGTCAACTTGGCTGGGCCTTATTGAGTGTCTGGGCAGCTGGATATACTTATTCCCCATGGTGAGACTGTCAATCCATTCCATGGTGGAATCTGCTGCAGCAGCTGAGCCGTTGCTTTGGAGATGTGGTCTGCTTCCAGTATATAAGGAAAAGCTTTGAGAATGGTCTTCAGCTTATGGTATGCTATAAACATTACTTATTATGAGAGTCTCTCAATTTATAATGTAATTACTGAACGCTGTATGTAGTTGAGTCATTGTTCAGAAGTCTGCCATGTTGCCCATATGATCTTGGGACTTTTTCTGGACTTGAATCAATGGCCTGGCATGTGGTTTGGTAATATTGGCTTTTTACTTGTTGACCTTGGGTTTGTCAGCCTCCACAGCCAGAAGCTGCCTGAATGAAGAAAAGCCTCAAGCTTCAGCAGGCCAGGAGCAAGAGGCAGAACTGAATCCCAAGGTTGAGGGGCTTTCTCACATAGCTCCTAGAGCCTGGCACATTGAACTTGGACTTCGAGCCTCCAAAAACTCTAAGAATAAACTCCTGTTTGTTCAAGCCATCCCTTTTGTGGTGCATTTCTGTTAGAGCAGCACTAGATAACAAAACAACTATTATAAATATTATTTACTATGAGAGTCTCTCAAATTATAATGTAATTACTGAACTGGCAGCATTATTATTATTATCATTATCATTAAACTTTTAAAAGGGTGACATATAATTTCTCTGTCCCTACTGTGAGAAATACTCTGAAAAACCTTACTGGCCTGTTAGGGGGTCATGGGTGCTGCAATTGAATCCAATCTTCTTAAATATTCTGAAACTCTTAGCTCCTGCTTTTCTGATCTCCTTTGACTCAATGCCTCCAAGAGTTTACAGATAATACATCCTTAGGCCTGATTTTCTCCTAAAAAGCTCTGTTTGAAAGATCAGTGATTCAGTTTTCTTTGAACATGAGTTCAACACTTTAGGCAATCAGAATATGAACATATTTAAAACCAAGGAAGAAATTTGTTCAGAGGAGATAATGTTGTACTGTGGTTAAGAGCAGACTCTGGAATCAGACTTTCTTGGTTTGAAGGATACCTAGGAAAGTTATTTGACCTTTTTATGCAACATTTTATTCATCTATAAAATGGTAATAATAGTACGTACATCATAACATTGGTGGGCCAATTAAATAAATATTTAAATTAATATGTAAACTATTTTATAACAATGTTTGACACATAGCAAACATCATGTGTTTTTTCAAGGGAAAAAATACTGACTGATCCTAATCCAATTACAGTCAGGAAAGAGTTGGCTGATATCTTTTCTATAATTTGCAGGCACCTCATTTTTTGGGGGAGGCAAGGTCAGGGCATCTGTGGAGCTTGTCCAGGTCACTGGCACATTA
>NW_006922253.1:478405-479898 GCF_000298275.1 Orycteropus afer afer | reverse complement strand
ACTATGCTACCAGAGCTCCTAGGTAAGCAATAGATCACAAAAAACTTGCACAACATAGGAGCAGATTATAGATATATGAGTGATTGTATTCAGACCTCTGGTGGTGTAGTGCTAGCATTTGACTGCTAACCAAAAGGCTGGTGGTTCAAACTCACCAGCCCCTCCTCAGAAGGAAGATTGGGCAATCAACTTCATAGTGATATGGCCTCGGGACATCAAGGAGGGGTTGCTGTGAGTGGGATCCAACTCAACAGCAGTGAGATTTTGGAATGCAGACCTCCCACACTCATCTGTCAGTTTCTGGTCCTGTGGTAGCTTGCCTGTTCCTGTGAGGCTGGAGGCTATGCTACGGTGTTTCAATAATGTCAGGGTCACTCATAATGGACAGGTTTCAGTGGGATTTCCAGACTAAGACAGACTGGGAAGGAGGATAAGGCCCCATTAACATCTGAAGAAATAGGCCAGTGAAAACATTATGAATAGCAGTGAAAAACTGCCTGATATGTTACTGGAAAGCTTTAGGAATAGCCCTGAAGTATTGTCTGAAGCAGTGCCAAAAGATGAGCTCCTGTGCTTGGAAGGCACTCAAAATATGACTGGGGAAGAATTGCCTCCTCAAAGAAGGGTCAACTTTAATGATGTGGATGGAGGAACGCTTTTCTGACCTCCATTTGCTAATGGAGCTACCTGGCCAATTCAATGTAAGAGATCTACATTTGTGCCCATCTAAAGAAAGATGATCCAATAGAATGTAGAAATTATCAAACAAATTCAAAAACTGTTGCAGCAGTATATTGACAAGGAACTTCCAGAAATGCAACCTGGATTCTGAAGAGGATGTGGAACGAGAGATATCATTGCTGATGTCAGATGAGATTAGCTGAGACAATATCAAAAAAAATGTTTACCTGTGTTTTACTGACTGCACAAAGGCTCTTTAACTGTGTAGATCATAACAAATTATGGATAACATCGTGAAGAATAAGAATGCTAGAACATTTAATTATACTCATGAGGGACCTATAAATAAGACCAGGAAGCTGTTGTTCAAACAGAACAAGAGGATATTGCATAGTTTAAAATGAGAAAGGGAGTGTGTCAGGGTTGTATCCTTTCACCACACTTATTCAATCTGTATGCTAAGCAAATAATCTGAGAAGTTGGACTAGTGAAGAATTATATGGCATCAGAACTGACAGAAGAGTCATTAGCCACAATCTGCGATTCGCAGATGACACAAATCTGCTTGCTGAAGTGAAGACTTGAAGCACTTACTGATGAAGATCAAAAGCTGCAGTCTTCAGTATGGAGTACACCTCATCATGAAGAAAATAATCATCTTCACAACTGGAACAATTATTATCATTATGATAAATGGAGACATGATTGAAATTGTCAAAGATTTCATTTTACTTGATCCACAATCAACACACATGGAAACAGCAGTCATGAAGTCAGATGTCCTATTGCACTGTGTAAATCTGCTGCAAAAG
>NW_006922253.1:476951-478066 GCF_000298275.1 Orycteropus afer afer | reverse complement strand
CAATGAATAGCTCAAACATGGCAAGTCTTGTGGGGATGGCGTATGATTGGACATTGTTTCTTTTTTGTTGTACATAGCATTGCTATGAGTTGGAGACAACTTGACAACATCTAACAACAACAACAACAACAACATATGAGACCTATGTGTGGTTGAATACAGACCCATATATAGTTAAATATAGACCAATGTAAGGTCAGATTGTAGAGCTCTGATGGTGCAGTGACTAAGGCATTCGACTGCTAACCAGAAGGTTAGTGGTTCAAACCCACCAGCTGCTCCATGGAAGGAAGATGGGGAGATCTACTTCCATAAATATTTACCACCTTGGAAACCCAATTGGTGTCACTATGAGTCAGAATCTACTGGATGGTGGTGAATTTGGGGTTTTTTGTTTCGTTTTGTTTTGTTTTTAAGGTCAGATAAAGAACCATATGTGGTTGGATATAGGCCATATGATCAGATACATGCCAGTATATGGTAAGATCCTTATGTTTAATGGGCACAGACATGTCATATGAGTCATCAGATACAGACCCATTGTGATCAGAAACAGATCCATGTGTGTGCACATACAAATGTGTGTGCACAGTTTATATAGACATAAGTATTACTGGATATACACCTATGTATAGTCATATAGACCTACATGTGGTCATGTACAGATGCAAGTGTGTGGTTAGATAAAGACACATGTGCATGTTGAATAAAGACCTGATGTGATTATTTAGTACTTATTTGGTCAGATATAGATCTATATCTGGTCAGATACAAACTTATGTGTCATAAGATACAGACATTTTTGTGGTCAGATAAAAACCAATATGGAGTAGAATACAACACGTGTTGACGCACAACGATCCATATGTTCAAGTAGAGACATTTGTGTGATTGAAGATACACCAGTATGTGGTCAGATATAAGGCTTTCCATAGTCCTATATATGCTTTTTTGTGTTAATATATAGACCTATATATTATACTATCCAGATCTTTGGATGGTCAGATACAGACCTGTGTATGGTTGTGTACAGAATGATGGGCTGTCAGATATGATAAAGTTTCTCATGTAGTTGGGTCTTTATCCCACATGTTGTTGTTGTTGTTATGTGCCAT
>NW_006922253.1:458449-475725 GCF_000298275.1 Orycteropus afer afer | reverse complement strand
TAATCCATACTGCAGACTGTATTCTTCAACCTTCATCAGTAGGTGCCTTAAGTCATCCTCACTTTCAGCAAGCGAAGTTGTATCGTCTGCAAATCTCAGGTTGCTAATGATTCTTCCTCCAATCCTGATACCACGTTTTTCTTCATATATGCAGACAAATCTAGACATGATAACATATCACTTTATCAAATGGGTATTTTAAGACATGCAATTCTAATTTAATTTTAAAGGCATTTTTCAACCTTACAAAATGACTTTAAAGTTTATTAGGAAGAATAAAATATTACGAACTACATGAAATTTCTAGACATAGGTGAGTGATTAATGGAAACTATCCCTACTAGGTATAAATAAAATAAAAATATTTGATTACTGACATAGTGTGTTAGCAGCAGAAAGACAAATTTAAAATAATAATAAAAGTAGAAGAAAGTTTTTTTTTGTTTGTTTTTACATGGTGCCAGGATTAAATATTTTAGATCTATAAAATGGTATATCAATAGTAAAAATTCCAAGTTATTTCTGAAAATAACAAATTATGCTTATCTTAAATCTCTGAAGAAAATAGGTTAAAATATTCTTTTGCCATAAATAATAAACTGTAAGTGGTTTGGGAAACTGATTTATTTGAAAAGTTATTTAACAACAACAATAAAAAAAAAGTGAAAAATATATGAATTGAATGAAAAACAATTCAATTCTCCAAATATATGTGAAAAAAAAACTCAATCAAAAAGTAAACAATTGTTAAAATATAATATCTGTGTATAAAATTGTGCATAATTATAACATGAAAAGCATAGTAAGGTAAACATTTATAGCAAGTATCCAAGAAACTTGGTGCATAAACTTAATATTCAAAATTCAGTGTGATAAATTTTTTACTCTAGTTCATTGAGGATTCAAGAATACAAATAATTTACAAAGCTTCTGGCATGAATTATTTATCCCAGATATTGTGCAAGAAACAGAGAGCACAAAAATAATGAAGTAAGGTTTCATGCCTTCAGGGAACCTCTAGATCAGGGAACTTGAATAAAGAATTAACCAAGATTTGTATCTCATCACTTGGTATAACTATACAAATTTGAAAACTGACTATATGTCCAAAAGTGGAGGATTCACTTATGTTAACTCAGACCCAAACAAATGCTTACTATTTGATGAATAGTGTTATGCTTAGGAAGAGTGATTTAAAAACTAAAATCAGACCCATTGTCATGGAATGTGTTCCAACTCATGGCGACCCGGAGTAGAACTGTCCCAAAAGGTTACCAAGGCTGTTATCTTTATAGAACCAGATGCCACATCTTTCTACTCAGACGGGATAGTGAGATTGAACAGATCTTTTGATTAGCGGTTAAATGCTTAACCATTGTGCCACCAGAGATCCTTTCCATGTAGCTATACCAGAGACAAAAAGCAGAGCACAAAGTCATACATACAGAGTGTTTTACACTAAAATGAATCCAATCCTCCATCATCTTAGATCATCATGAAATAAGAATAATTAGGGGAGGCAGAGACCATAGATGTCTTTGACCAAAAATTTCCTACTTTACCATGACAAGAAAATATTTTATTTTAAGCATGATTAAAAAGAGAAATTTTCAGAGATTTTATGAAGTAGACATCTGTCAAATAAATTCTGATCTCTTTATTACCTAATAACCTGCATTCCCTTAGTAAGAGAGATTTGAATGGAAACAGCATAAACTGTCAGCATCTTTCCTGACAATCAAATCATGCAATATAATCCAGTGTCGAGAGCTGCATTGTATATTTGAAGCTCATTAATTATGGATTTTGCTGATGTTACATATAAGAGACAGGGTCTAGGTCCCTATTAGAAGGTCATGGCCGACTCGACGGCAAATAACAACAACAACAACAAAATAGTATAGTCAAGAAGGAGATGGATATTGAAAAATAACAATGTTATCAGCAAATATTTTAAACTATTTAGGAAGATGAGTGAGTCATCTTTATGAAAACATAACACCAAATAAAGCTACTCCATTTGAGGAGACAATATGGTTTCCCAAGCCAAGGAGGGGTCACTTAGCATGTCACCTCATAAAACTAATGTATGAGTTTTTTTTTTTTTTTTTTTTTTAATTGGGAAAATAAGATTTACTCATTTTTCTACATATCCGCCTTGTACATTCTGATTACTTTTTATGTATTTAGCCTCTTTATGATTAATTTAGAACTCTGAAAGTATTCTTTCCCTCAAACATTAACCTGCTAAGCAATGTAAGGAAAACTATGTATTTAAAATATTTTACAGATACAAAAATAAAATCGTATACTTTATACTTCTAGTGTTAATATGAAATAACTCTCTATAGGGTGAGGTGAATTATATTTTTATTTTTTACTTCAAATTGTACTATTCTGAAATCTGTAATAAGCATTATTAATTGTGAAAAAGTGTTAGTGGATTAGTTTTATTTAAGAAAAAGTGTCAAAAATATTCCACTAAATAAAATAAGTTTCTGATATTAACTGTAACAAGTTATCATATAGAACATAAGTTTATAGACTCAGCAGAATCATTCTACACTAAAAATATGAACATATATTTTCTTAACAATTGAAAATCTTAAAATATATTTTGAAAAAAAATTATTATTTGAAGTGTCTCAAGAAATGTTTTTCATCATGTACAAGTTATTTAATGCTAGGAAATAACTAATCAATGTGATAGCAATGGATTTTTGGATTTGTTTTGCTTTCCTAGCAGTGGTAATTCTTTATTAAAAGTTGTTGATGCATTTGTCTTCCACTTCATTTTCTTTTTCTAGTCCAAAGATGTTTCATGGCATTTTTCATGTCTGTGTTTCGAAGAGTGTATATTAAAGGATTCAGCATAGGAGTGAAAACAGTGTAAAACACAGTCAAGAATTTATCAATGGATAAGGTGTAAGGAGGTCTCACATACAGAAAAATACAGGGGACAAAGAAGACGACCACCACAGTGATGTGGGAGCCACAGGTGGATAAGGCTTTGTGCCTGCCTTCCTGACTAAGGTTCTTTAGAGAGTGTAGAATGACTCCATAGGAGATGAGTAACAGGAAAAAGATGACTACACATATTGCCCCATCATTGGCAATAACCGTGAGACCAATGACATAGGTGTCAGTGCAGGCAAGTTTTAATAAGGGATACATGTCACAGACAAAGTGGTCTATGACATTGGGGCCACAGAAGGGAAGGTTGTAAACAAAGAGAAGGTGAACTCCCGCATGCACAAAACCTCCAACCCAGGCCACCAGCAGCAGCAGAACACACACCTGTTGGTTCATGATGGTCGTATAATGCAGGGGTTTGCAGATAGCCACATAGCGGTCGTAGGCCATGACCACCAGAAGTAAAATCTCAGCTCCACCAAATAAGTGTTCTATAAAAAGCTGAGTCATGCAAGCTTGGAAGGAAATGGTTTTCTTCTCATAGAGTAAGTCTATAATCATATTTGGGGTGACTGTAGTAGAATAAACAGCATCCATAAAAGATAAATGGCCAAGAAAGAAGTACATAGGGGCATCCAGGGTTGGACTAATTATCACAGTCACAACAATAAGAAGGTTTCCCACCATAGTCACAACATAGATGAGCAGGAACACAGCAAATAATATTTTCTGACCCTGGAGACTCCGAGTCAGCCCCAAGAGGATAAACTCAGTCACATTGTTCCTTTGTTCCATTTGTTCTTCTGTGTGGCCTTGTTTCAGAGTTCAGGACAAACTTACCTGTAAATATAATTATAACTTGTGACTTCTAAGTCTTAGGCTAATTTATTTATTCATCTAAAAAATACCAGCATGATTTATTATATTTCACCAATGTCCAAGATTAAAAGAATATAACACTTATTAAAAGATAGTGCCTAACCTCAGTAGTCTTATCAAATAATGAGATACAAACAAGGAATTAGAAATATATGTGGGAAAAGAGCAGATTATGTCATAAATGAGGTTGCTACACTAACTTAACATCTGGGAGAAAATAATTTTTTCTCTCTCTATATATAAAATACTGTACATAAAAGTAAGGAGCTCTGGTGGTGCAGTACCTAAGGCATTTGACTGGTAACCTGAAAGTTGGTGGTTCAAACCCACCAGCCACTCTCCATAGTTTAAATACTTTATCTTCAACTCCACATCTCTTTCCAGCAATTAACCCAATTTTCAAGTCTTTATAACCACATCTTCACTTTGCTCAATCTCATGTTCAGTTTCAGTCCTCTTCTTATCTGACCCAGCCTTCCTATGAGTTGAAGTAATAACTTCAACTCTGCAGAAAGAAGATGGGGCAACCTACTTCCATAAAGATTAACCACCTTGGAAACCCAATAAGGGTCACTATGAGTCAGAATTGACTCGATGGCAGTGGGTTTGGTTTGGTTTTTGGTTTATATAAAAAAATAAAATAGATTAAAGGTTTAATGGAAAAAATAGAGGAATATTTTCTTAATATTCACTTTCACGTTGATAAGTGAAATTATTCTAAGAAAGGCAGAATCATTTTATCTAATAAGTAAAATCCCAAATGTACATATTCTACAATTTCAAAAATTGTTACTGGAAATGTACTGTTGAGCAACAAGGAAGTAAGCATAAAACATTATTATAATACTATAATAAAACAAAATAAAAATAATTATATGAGGAAAATATGGGAAGATACAATTTTTTGCTATAAATGAGTTGCTTTTGTACTGGTGATGTATGTGCAGAAATGAAAAAGATGAGATAGGCTATTCCAAGGAAAAAAAGAAAAGAAGACCACACACACACACACCAACCCTGCTAACTCTTAAAATAATCCTACTAATAATACTCAGTTATTCTCCAAGTCTCTATTGACATTGACTTCAATATATCACCTCAATCCTGCTGTATTTCTTCTTCACAATAAAAGGATTGTCTGTGTTTCCAACTATGATAAAACACTCTGTGTGTGTAGTAGATAGCATTCTCTTTATCACTCTGAAAATAGTCTCCTGTAATTGTCTCCTCCAGCTCCTACTTTAACAACTTTCTTCTCTGTATGTATACAGTATAATATCTCCATAGTTTAAATGCTTTATTTTCAACTCCACATCTCTTTCCAGCAAGTAACCCAATTTTCTAGTCTTTATAACCACATCTTCACTTTTCTCAATCTCATGTTCAATTTCAGTCCTCTTCTTATCCAACCTAGCATTCCTATGAGTTGAAGTAATAACTTCCATGTGTATGTATCACCTTAGGTTCTTGAAATTCATTCACTCAAATTTTACACATTATATCACTCTCTAATTATTAACAGATCAACAAGCAGTGTTTACAAAGCACTTCTATTGATCCTATCTGAGATTTATAAATATTTGTACATTACAATATCCCCCAAATAATTACCCCTGGTATTTGTTTCTATGAATACTGACATTAGAGAATACACAAAAGTATCTAGATGTTAGTATGAAAATATCCAGAATTGAGTAAATTTCCATATATTTATAAATCACAAAGGATCTCTAACATAACTGATTATCATAATCACTTAGAAGAACTTTTAAAAGACAATAATTTTCCACTTCACTCTACCAATATACTCTTGCATAATGTAAAACATACTTAAGACTCTTATGTATGAAAACATTCACTGGGTTACCTGCATAATGAAACAGTCATTGATCCAAGTTTGGAGTTGTGGTGCCACCTCTCTTGTCCAAAAAGATAAAAGCTTCATGCACTGATATAAGACAGAGCATAAGATAGTACATGAACTGTCACTGGACCTAGAAATGTCTCCATGTCACCAACTCTCTCCATGCTTCAGGAAGTCTGTCTCATCTCAGTTTTCAGAAAATAGTTACCTTTTAAGTTGTTTGGATTTTTATACAATGATCAAAAATTTCCCCTAACCAAAAGAAGTCTGAATGTTGATTATAAACAAAGAAAAAAAAAAAAAAAAAAACGCCTGGCATAATTTGTCCTAAAACAAGCAAACGTTAAATATGCAAAAGGAAGTTAAAAAAATTAAAAATTAAATTTTGTAGGACAGAGTATGAGTTGTTATACTCATGTAGTTTGTGTTTTAGAAATAAAATTGCTTTTGCCTCATTTTGATTTCTCAGTCATTATACTGCCTTGACTTCATACAGCATAGTTGAACTTTGGTTTGCATGAAATACGGAGAATAATTTTATACTCATATTTTATTATGCTTTGAGTTCATCATTTCTTTTCCTGAAAACGTCATCTATGTAAAAATACATACAGACAAGCACAGTCTGTGGTAAGAGTAAGAATCTGTGGACACTTTATTGACATTTGAACTATATCATTTATTGTTGAGTCATTTAATTGGTACATCTCAAAAAATGACTCTTCTATAATTAAACTCTTTGGGACCTCAATCTTAATTCTGAGAGTATATTCCACATCTCCAGAGATATAATAGGAATAATCACCCAAATGGAACAAGACTTATAAGACCTGGTCTTCTGGGAAGAAAAACTACAAAAGAATATCCTGAGTTCAAATCACAAAAAAGGAATAGCTAGGTTTGGGTAGAATTTTAATATGTAAAAAGTATTTTGTTTAAAGCATGACCTTCAAAATAGGCAAACCTATTAAGTGTGTACTTTTAGTTATACCTTTGTATATAACATCTGAATTCACTCCAAGAAGACCAAGAAAGTAGATTTTAGAACAAGTCACTGAAAACTTGATCCACATGCAAATAAAGTAGGGTTCTTTCTTGTTATGGATTCAGCTGTGTTCCTTAAAAAAAAAGAAAAGAAAAAGAAAGAAAAGAAAAATTGTTAAAGTCCTAACCCCTGTATCTGTGAAAGTGATTGTTTGTAAATATATTCTATGAAGAATATGCTATCAGATAGGTTAATATGAGATCATACTGGAGTAGGGTAGGTTCCATTGGTGTTCTTATAGATGAGGAAAATATACAGAGAGACACAGAGACAGAGAGAGAGAGAGATGAAGGATGCCATGTGGTGCTGCAGCTGCAATCAGGAACTCCTGGAGCTAGGGAAGCTGGGGGAGAGGAGTAGAACAGTCTCAGTACAAGCCTCAGAAGGAACCAGCACAGCTGACAGCCTGTTGCTGGATTCCCAGCCCACAGAACTGTGAGACAATACCTGTTGTTTAAAGCCACTTACTTTGTAGCATTTTTTGGGTGGCCCTAGAAAACTAATACATTATTCTAGCAGTAAGAGTTGAATTTGTTACAGAAAAAGTTTCAGACAGGAAAATTTTTAAAATCAAAATTGAGCATAAAAAAAATTTAAAGAAGTAGCTTAAATATCCATGAAACGTAAGTCCTTATTACACAACCCTTTCCTGACAAAATATTCAATTGTTTCTTTCTACCCACAGTTTCAGTGAAATGTGTTGGTGTGAGGAGGAAATTCTAAAACTTGGAAATGTACATTGAGAGGAAATAGAATAGTAGGAATTAACAGTCTAGTTGTCTTCTTTATGTTTCTTTCCCTTTCTTCTTAATATTAGACAATATTAAGCAATAGCCCCAGATTTAAAAAATTTATTTCCCAGCATCCTTTGAAAATTCAGGTGGCCAATAAGATACAAGTTAATTTATTAAGTAACACTTGCAGGAAGTGGGATGATTTAACCAGAAGCCAAACTCCCTTTTGCTTTTCCTTCCTGATGCTTGGCTGGAGTTCAGACAAGTTGTCCAGAGCTCCAACAGCCATCCTGTGACCATGATCATAGCACAAAAATGGAAATCAAGAGACAGCAAAGTAAGAGTTCTCCTACACTGTTCTTTTGCTAGATTGTTTTGGCTGTTCAGGGACTTTGGTAGTTCCATATAAATTTGAGGATTAAATTCTTAATTTTTGTAAAGAAGGAAATCATAGTTATGAGAGATTTCATTGAATTTATAAACTTCTTTGGGTAGTGTTTACATATTGATGATATTGAGTCTTCTAATCCATGAGCATGATTTTTTTTTTTTTCCATTTATTTAGGTCATCTTTAATTTCTTTTAGTACTTTTTCCCCTTTTTCTGTGTACAAATCTTTCACTTCCTTGGCTAAACTTATTCCTAGACAATTTATTCTTAGATACTATTTTAAGGAATTTTTCTTTTCCTCTTAAATTCCTTTTTAGCTTGTTCATTGCTGTTGTGCAAAAACCCAAATGATTTTTGTGAGCACCCATAACTGTTGCCCTGAGATAATATTTAAATATTAAGCCTTAAACCAAAACCATCCCTGAAGTCTTCTTTTAGCAATGTAAAAAATATCTTATTTTAATTATTAAAGTAACTATGATTTGAGCTGGATGAATGAATAAGGAAGACAACAAAAGAGTTGATGTCTTTGAATTATGGTTTTGGTGAAGAATACTGAAAATACCATGGATTGCCAAGAGAATGAACACCTGTCCTGGCAGAAGTGCACCATGCATACTACTTGGAAGTGAGAATGCCCATACTTTGTCTCACCTACTTTGGTCATGTGGTCAGAAGGAATCAGTTAATGGAGAAGAATATCATGCTTGGCAAAATAGAGGGTTCAGCAAAAAAGGGGAAGACCATTAGCAAGATGGATTGACACAGTGGCTGCAAAGATGGCCTCAGATATTGTGAGAATGGAGTGGTGCTGGGCAGTATTTCGTTCTGTTGTACATAGGCTCACCGTGAATCAGAACCACCACTCAACAACACCTAACAACCCAACTGCTTTGAGAGTCGTGCTGTTTGAGAGAATTATCTATGTAAGATCAAATTGACAATCAGCAACTCCAAAGTTTGAATAGGAAACTTAGGCAGCAGTGAGTTTACAATAATCGTGGTAGAATAATGTGAAAAGTGATAGCTAGAATGGTATCACAACTTCAAGAAAGTAGCCAATGTCATTGAATTGCATGTGTGAAAATTGTTCAGATGGTACATTTTGGCTCTGTATACACTGACCAAATAAAAAAATAATTTAAATAAAATAACATGGAAGTCAAGGGCTAATAATTGCTGAGCAGAAGGGGTCAGTGTCCACATATTTGAGACTAGAAGGCTGGTGGTTCAAACCCACCAGCCACTTCTTGGAAAGGAGATTGGGCAATCTACTTCTGTAGTTATACTGCCTCATATACCCAAGGAGGGGTTGCTAGGAGTTGGATCCGACTAGACAGAAGTGAAGTTTTTTGGTTTTTTTTTTTTTTTCCCCCAATCTATTCTGTAGTTCTTTGACAGGAAAGAAAATTAAAACTCTATGTTGTTAATGCTACAGTTCTTTCCAATTTTTGTCACTAGCAGCCCCAAACCATCTTAACTATAGTTCACAATGTATCTTAAAGGATGCTGGGGTATGTCTGTTTTTCTTAAGGCTCCTGAGTCTTGAGAGCAATGACATTTGTTAGACACATTGTTAGCTCTGCCACTATCTCATTTCCTTGTGTGGTAAGTTCCCACTATCAAAATCAGGAGTATCTTCAATTTCCAATCCAAAACACTTAAATTTTTTAAACATTTCATAAAATTTTATTAGCCTTTTTTCATAAAAGTGTGTTTAAATTGATAATTTCCTGTACTAGATTCTGAAGAACATTTTAGAAATAAAAATTTTTTACATTGGAATTAGATTGTAGATATAAATTTCACTTTGGGATCCATCTTAAGGAAATCATTAAAAATATTCATTATACTGTACATTGCAATAAAAAATATAGAATGATCTCTTAGTATTAAGTCTGATTATAAAATTAAAACAAAAATTTCTATAATAAGTCTAAAAGGAGAAGTTCTATACTATGTAATAAAATTCTGTGTTGCTTTCACCTGAGTCTAAAGTTTATATTAAACCAATAAAGACAAAGACAAATATGTATATTGTTGCTGTTGTTGTTATGTGCTGTGGAGTCGGACCTGACTCATAGTGACCCCTCCTTGGGTTTCCCAGGCAGTATCACTAAGGAAGTAGATTGCCTCATCTTATTAGAAAAGCAGTAATGGATAATCCATACCCTGGAGCAATATTACCTTTCTTTGAACTTCTCCTTCACTACTTACTCTCTATGTGACCTTGGACAACTTAAACTTCCTCTCGCCTCAGTTTCACAACTTACAAATCGAGGATACTAATAGTACCTACTTTTTAGTTTTTGTTTTGTTTTGTTTTGTTTTTTATGTTTTTACATGTTAAGTCTCTAGAACACTGCCTGGAACATGATACCAAACAAAAAAGAAACTCACTGCAGTCGAGTCTGATCCAACTCATAGCGACCCCTCCTTGGGTTTCCGACACAATATCGCTACAGAAATAGATTACCCAATCTTCCTTCTGAGGAGCGGCTGGTAGGTTTGAACCTCCAGCATTCTGGTTAGTCAAATGACTTAGGCACTATGCCTAGAAGATAAGGAGCAATAAACAATAGCAATTATTATTATTATTCAATATTTCACTATGGATATTGGATCAGAACAATTCATCTGGATCTTTGTCAATTTAGTAATAATTATCCCACAAGCTGCACTATATAGGAAGAAGAATGTGACATCAGGATTGGTGAAAGACCCATTAACAACCTGTGATATGCACACAACACAATACAACCTTCCTCGCTGAAATTGAAGAAGACGTAAGCACTTCTGATGAGTACTAAGACTACAGTCTGCAGTATGGATTACATCTCAACATAAAGAAAGTGAAGATCCTCACAACTGGACCAATAAGCAGCATCACGATAAATGGAGAAAAGATTGAAGTTGTCAAAGATTTCATATTACTTGAATCCACAATCAACACCAATGGAAGCAACAGTCAAGAAATCAGACATAGTATAGCACTGGGCAGGTCTTCTGCAAAACACCTCTTTAAAGTGCTGAAGAGCATTGATGTCTTTTTGAAAACTAAGGTGTACCTAACCCAAGCCATGGTGTTTTCAATAGCCTCATATGCATGTGAAAGCTAGACAATGAATAAAAAGACCACTGAAAAAGAGTTGAGGGAAAGCCCTCAAATAGATGGACTAACACAGAGGCTGTAAAGATGGGCTCAGGCATAGAAAGGATTGTGAGGCTCCCACAGGATCAGTCAGTGTTTTGTTCTGTTCTACATAGGGCCACTATGAGTTGGAGCCAACTCTATGGCACCTAGCAACAACAACAGATTAATTATAAGAATAGCATATTTCTATAACTCATGATGAACACCCATTCATGGCTGTAGGATAAAACTATGTATTGTAAGAATTACTTATTTTATCTATTTTGATTTATACGAGCAGTAATATCTAATGTCATGATATGTATATTAACAAAAAGCAAGTGGAATAAAAGGTAAATTGTATTCATGCATCAGAGGGAGACATAAAGAGTAGAAAATGAAAGAAAAGACCAATGAAATCAGGAAGCAGAGACATTATATTTAAGAAATGAATATACACAAGCAACAGGAATATTAATATGGTAAGTGAGGACAGTATTGTAAAGAAATCTTCTTTAGAAAGATTCCTTTCAGTGAAAGAGTTCTGGAAGCCCAATCTCCTGAGCTTCCTGGACTTACTCAGGAGGCTGCTTGGGAAGGTATAACACAAACTCAGAGCTCATCCTAGAAAATAAAGTATAAAGAAGAAATGGAAAGAAATGGGAAAAAGAGAGGAGAGGAAAGAAAAAGAGAAGAGAAGAGAAGGAAAAGAAAGGGGAAAAAAGAAAATTCAAATTAAAAAAAAAAAAAAAGAACCAAGAACATTGATTCCTCAGAGTCCCTAACTTCTATGGTTAAAGACAAACTCCTAAGAAAAGAATAGTGCATATATAAATACAAAAACAAACTTTAGGATTATTCATAGTTGGAATAAACTGCCTTAATTACTAACCTTCAAGTGCAAACAGGCTGATGGTTTTAAATTACCTTTTTCAAATACATCTAAATTAATTATTAATATTTATTAACATATCACAGAATCCATGAGCCAAGATTACAATTTGAACATTCTTACTGTTGAGAAAACTTGTTCAAAGAAAACAAAGATGTTATGTTTGCATGACTATGTGAAAACTGGGCAAATTAATGGAAACTAACCTGGTCATATCTGTTAATTAATGACACACACACAAAAAAAAAAGGAAAAAAAATCAGTGAAATTAGTTATTTGAATTTTCCAGTGTAGTGAGTGCTACACTGGAAGCACTCACTCGGCTATGCCCAGAGATTTGGAAGACAGCTACCTGGTTAACTGACTTTAAGAGATCCATATATGTACCCATTTCAAAGAAAGGTGATCCCACAGAGTATGGAAATTATCAAATAATATCATTAATATCACATGCAAGTAAAGTCTTACTGAACATAACTCAAGAACGGTTGCAGCAGTATATTGAAAAAGAACTTCCAGAAATGCAAGCTGGATTCAGAAGAGGATGTGGAATGAGGGATATCTTTGCTGATGTCAGATGGATCTTAGCTGAAAGGAAAGAATATCAGAAAGATGTTTACTTATGTTTCATTGACTATGCAAAAGCATTTGATTGTGTGGATCACAACAAATTATGGATAAGTTGAGAAGAATAGGTATTCTAGAACACTTGATTGTACTCATGAGGAAACTGTAAATAGATCAGGAGGTTGTCATTCAAACAGAACATAGGGATACTGCATGGTTAAAAATCAGGAAGGTTGTGCATCAAGGTTGTATCTTTCACCCCACTTATTCAACCTGTATGCTGAGCAAATAATCCGAGAAGCTGGATTATATGAAGCAGAAGGTGGCAGCAGGATTGGAGGAAGACTCATTAACAAGCTGTGATACACAGATGACACAACTTTGCTTGCTGAGATTGAGGAGGACTTGAAGCAATTACTGGTGAAGATTAAAGGCTACAGTCTGCAGTATGGATTATACCTCAATATAAAGAAAACAAAAGTCCTCACAACTGGTCCAATAAACAACTCCACAATAAATGGAAAAAAGATTAAAGTTGTCAAGGACTTCATATTACTTGCTTCTACAATTAACACCAATAGAAGCAGAAGTCAAGACATCAGACAACCTATTTCATTGGGCAAATCTGCTGCAGAAGACCTCTTTCACGTACTGAAGAGCAAAGATGTCTCCTTGAAGACTAAGGTGCACTTAACCCAAGCCATGATATTTTCAATTACCTCTAAGCATATGAGAGCTGGAAAATGAATAAGGAAGACCAAAGAAGAGTTGATGCTTTTGAGTTGTGGTGCTGGAGAAGTACCATGTACCATGGACTGCTAAAAGAACAAATCTGTCCTGGAAGAAGTGCAGCCAGAATGCTCCTTAGAAGTGAGAATGGCCAGACTTCATCTTACCTCCTTTGGTCATGTTGTCAGAAGAGATCATTCTCTGGAGAAGGATATCGAGCTTGGTAAAGTGAAGGGTCAATGAAGAAGGAGAAGGCCCTCAATGAGATGAATTGACACAATGGCTACAATTATGGTGTCAGGTATAGCAGGGACCACAAGGCTGGCATAGGACAGGCAGTGTTTTGTTCTGCTGTGTGTTGGGTTGGTATGAGTTGGAGACAACTCCACAGCACCTAACAACAACAACATACCAGTAAACACTAAAGCTCAGAGTCAAGAAACCTCGGACTTGGGACTTACATTCCAATTCTCAAAAAGAGAGATAGTCATCAATATCGATAATATTGAGCTTCTTGATCATCTCTTTCCATCGATGTAGTCAATTTGATTCTTGTGTATTCTATCTGGTGAGGTCCATGGGTATAGCTGCTATTTATGTTGTTGAAAAAGGTATTTGCAGTGAGTAAGTTTCGGTCTTACAAAATTCGATCATGCAATTGCCAGCATCATTTCTGTCACCAAGACACTGTGTTTTCCAACTACTGATGCTCTTCTTTGTTTCCAACTTTCACATTCCAATCAGCAGTAATGATTAATACATCATGATTGCATGTTTGATCAAATTCAGACCACAGAAGTTCATAAAAACAAACAAACAAACTTCAATTTCTTCATCTTTGGGTTTAGTAGTTGTTGTATAAACTTGAATAATAGTCATATTAAATTGTCTTCCTTATAGACTATGGATATTAGGCTACCACTGACAGCATTATACTTCAGGATACCTCTTGAAGTGTTCTTTTTGACAATGATTTCTACACCATTCCTCTTCAATTTGTCATTCTCAGCATAGCAGACCATATGATTGGTTCAAAATGACCAATACCAGTCTATTTCAGCTCACTAATGCCTACAACGGTGGTCTTTATGCTTTACCTTTTATTTTGACAACTTCCAATTCTCCTGGATTCTTACTTCATGCATTCCACATTCTGATGAATGGAAGCAGCTGTTTCTTCTCATTTTGAATCATGCCCCTTCAGCAAATGAAAAATCACAAAAGCTTTACTCCATTCAGATCATTAAGATCAGCTCTAGTATGAGGAGGCAGTCCTTCTCCAATCATATTTTGAGTGTCTTTCAGCCTGAGTGACTCATCTTCTGGCACTATGGCAGACAATGTTTCACCGCTATTCATAAGCTTTTCAGTGGTCAGTTCTTTCAGAAATTCACCGTGTCCTTCTTTCTAGTCTGTCATAGTCTGGAAGCTCCACCGAATATTCTCCATCATGAGTGACTCTGCTATTTTTTTAAATAACAGCGGTGTATCTCCCAGGATCACAGCAACACACAAGCCACCACAATATTACAAACTAATACAGGAATATTCTCCCATATATGTACCACATTTTGTTTATCCATCTCTACATATATTTAAGGAGCTCTGGTAGTATAGTGCTTAAGTTCAAACCCACCAGCCTCTCCTCGGAAGGAAGGTTAAGCAATCTACTTCCTCAGTGATACTGCCTCGGAAGCCCAAAGAGGGGTCGCTAAGAGTCAGGTTCGACTTGACAGCAGGGAGTTTGGTTTGATTTTTACATACATTTATGTCTTTAATTATCTCAGCAGTGTTTTCTAGCTTTCATACAAGTCTTAACTATATTTAAAATATTTATCCATAATATCTTATATGTTCTAATATCATTATATGGTATTTTTTTATTTCAATTTTGAATTGTTTTATGCTATTGTAAAAATACAATTGATTTTTCTATACTGACATTGTATCCTTTGTCCTTGATAAATTCACTTATTCAGTATGTATATTTTTAAAGCATGTAACATTTTCTGCTCATATAAGCATACCATCTAAAATTAAATATTTTTCCTATTTTGCTTATTTATTTACAATTTGCATGCTTTTATTTCTCTTTCTTACTTTATTGCAATTATTAGAACTTGTGTTGTAATGCTAGATAGAAATTGTGTGGAAATTCTCACCTTGTTCCCAATCCTAAGTGTTCACCATTAAGTATGGTGTTTGTTGCCAGTTTTACACAGATGCTCTTTATATGATTGAACACCTTCTTTTCTACACCTTGTTTACTAAGATTTTTTTCTTATTATTAATCTAGATTGAATTCTATCAGAAATATTTTATGTATCTGTTGAGGTGGTCATGTGGTTCTTTGCCTTTACTCTGTTAATTTGGAGAATTATATTCATTGGGTTTTGAATGTTAAACCAACATTTTATTCTTGAGATGAAGTCCCATGGTCTTGGTATAATATTATTACTTTTATATCCGTTTTAATGGATACTAATTGATACCATTTTGTTAACTACTTTTGTGAAAGTGTTCATAAAAGATATGAACATTTTCTTTCTTGTAATGTGACTTAGATTTAGCCAATTCTGGCTTCATATTATAAGTCACTATGAGTCAGGTCCAACTCAACAGCACATTATAACAACAACAATGTTTTCTATTTCTGAAATAGTTTTGGTAGAATTGGCATTATTTCTTTTTCACCTATTTTGGGGTATTTACAAGTAAAGCCATGGGGTCTGGAGCTAATTTTTTAAGAATTTTAATTACAACTTTAAATTTTTTATATTTTTTAAATATCTTTTTCAGTCACATTTTATAATTTAAAAGAAATTGCTGCTAAATTTTCAAATTTATTGGCCTAATTTTGTATAATTTTTTCATAGGAGACTGTTAACCTTTAGAGCATTTGTAATGATGTATATACTTGCTTCTTGATACAAGTAATTCTTTTTCTTTCTGTCTGGCCATCTCTCCCTCTCTTTGTCTCTTTCTACCTTCTTTTCCTTAGATTCTATCTTGTTGTTGTTGTTATGTGCCCGAGAGTCAGACTCGACTCATAGCAACTCCTCCTTGGGTTTCCAAGGCGGTATCACTATGGAAGTAGATTGTCCAACCTTCCTTCTGAGGAGTGGTTGGTGGGTTTGAACCGCCAGCCTTCTGGTTAGCAGTCAAGTGCCTAAGACACTATGCTACCAGAGCTCCCTAGATTCTATCTAGAGGTTTATAAATTTTACTTAAATCCTCAAAGAACAAGTTTTATCTATGACTTCTCTCTCTGATCTTCATCCTACACCAAATTATTTTGTTTCTAAATGAAAAATATTTCTAGAATAAAGTTCCCTTTTTCCATGTTCTTTTGGGTCCCCTAGATTTAGAGTGTGAAGAGTATGAAATGGACTTTTTTTTTTTAATTAATTAATTTTTACTGTGCTCTGGGTGCAAATTTATAAAGCAAATTTGGTTTACATTCAATAGTACATGCACATTTGATTTCACAGTCTTGATTACCATCCCCAACCATAAAAATCTCTCCTTCTGTCTCCTCTCCATGATTACCTCCTTCCTATGCCCTTCTTAACTATGTACTCCTGTCTGTCCAGCTTTCCCTCTGTGTGAATGTTGCCTCTCTGGTGTCTCAAGGCTGATTTATCTAAGGGGTGCATCTCCCAAGAGTAGGTGATTGCATCCACCCTGTGGTAGGTGTTCTGCAGGCAGGCCTTTCTATTGTTGAACTAAGAGCCAATCCATGGAAGTGAGTCCATTTCTAGTCCCGAAGGGTAACCCAGGGCCATAGTCTTGGGGTTCCACCAGTCTCTAGCCAACCAGTAATTCCAGCCATGTTTTCTTTTCTTTTCTTTTTTTTAAAAATTGATTTGGGTGAAAATTTACAGAGAAAATTCATTTCCACACAGCAATTCACATACACTTTGTCTCATGACATTGACTTCAATTGACCACAGTGCAACAGAACCCCACCCACTTCCTCCAGATAGTTACCTCTTCCCTGTGTCCATCCCTCCATGCACTCCTGCCCTCTGAGGTGTTTTCTTGTGCATAAGCAGCCCTTCTTTCTCCCATGATTGTTCTCTCCAAGGAGTGTATCTACCTCAGGTAAATTTTCAACTCATATGGCTGTC
>NW_006922253.1:456379-457468 GCF_000298275.1 Orycteropus afer afer | reverse complement strand
TATTCTTTAGGGCTGCATAGTATTCCATTTTGTGTATGTACCGTAGTTTGGTTATCCATTCCTCAGCTGATGGACACCTAGGTTGTTTCCATCTTTTGACTAATGTAAATATTGCTGCAATGAACATGGGTGTGCATATGTCTGTTGTTGTCATGGCTCTCACTTCTTTAGGATATATACCTAGTAATGGGTATATATATATTACCAGCATTTGTTATTTTGTATCTTGTTGAACTTTGCTACTAGTGCTGGGGAAAGATGGTGTCTCATTGTTGTTTTGATTTGCATCTCTCTAACGGCTAATTATTGTGAGGATTTCCTCATATGTTTGTTGGAATTCTGGCCATTTTTGTGTTATTGAATTTTGTTCTACATTTTCATCCCAGTCTATCCAGGATCTCCAATTTTGATCCCAATGAGTGACATTGGTAGCCACATACCATCTAGCTCTTCTGGTCTCAGGGTCACTAAGGCTGAGGTCCTTGTGATTCATCTTATCCCTGGACTGCTCCAAATGAGAAGAGACCAATAGTTGCATCTTAGATAGCCCCTCACAGAAGAAACGAACCAAGTGAAGAAGACTATGCAAGTTGTAAGAATGCTTGTGGTCTCCCTTGTTGTCTGCCTTCAGTTTGTAGCCACAGGAGCTCTGAAGTACAAATTGTACTACAGAACTGTTCCCAACTAAAGATAAGAGAGACTGCTTTATGTACCTACTGCCAGTCTATCATTGGCCATTCATGGACCCTGTGGTTGTCAGCATGACCCTGAATGTTAGACAGCTACAATTTTCTCCGGAACATCGTCTAGAGGAGGCTAGTAATGTGACCTGTTAGCAACCCTGACTAACAGTAGCTGAGTCATGGGTACACTGACTGCATTCTCATTGACACCACCATAGTCAATACCTCCATCCTTTCAAACAGATCACTGTGATAAACTCTTAAGTGCTATACCATTTCTTGTCTTGCTCCCATACTCTTCCTAAGGTTAACATTCTAAAATTCAAATCCAACCACATCACTTGCTAGCTTGAAAGACCATTCAATATTTCGCCATTTTCCTTAGCATTAAGCCCTAAAATGATTA
>NW_006922253.1:454838-455829 GCF_000298275.1 Orycteropus afer afer | reverse complement strand
TTTTTTTTTTTATTCAAAACTGGTGTTATTGTTTTTGTTATGTGCCGTCAAGTTGGACCTGACTCATAGCCACCCCTTCTTGTGTTTCCGAGGCAGTATCACTACGAAAGTATATTGCCTAACCTAAGGCCCACCAAATATATTTTTGCATATCATGCTCTTTAGGCTCAAACATATGGGTAGGTTAATAAATGAATGAATGAATGAATGAAGCAAAGAATTGGGTATATTTATGAGGAAGTTGCTTTGTGTATAGTCAGAGATATAATTGTGTTCAAAACTACTTTTAATAATGAAATGTTACCAAAAAAATTAATGATCAGAGTAAGATAACATACAGAGTCTACCTTCATAAGATAATAAAACCTAGGTGAGAGCAGGGAGAATATCAAGGTAAATTAATTGTTTGGACACTGAGAAGAACAGTTGCATTTCTTTCTCATATTTTAAACAGGAGTAAAAATAGATTCTGCACCCCCCCACACACACACACACACAAAGTCTAGTTAGAACTGTTCTTAGGGTCTGAATGAGATAAAGGTAAGAAAGAATTCCCTAGTGTCTAGTATTACTTTTTTCTATATATTTTTTTCAATTTGTTCCTCTCATTTTATAGTTTTAATTATTCAGCCAATATTTGTTAAACACTAGTTATTGCACTACTAGATAGAAACTATTACATTAAACAAAAAAGTTATTTATATGGTATGACTTTAGTAAGTAGCAGTCTCTCCCATGCATCCACATGTTCTTTTATTTGAGCCATTACTCTTTCTGGTAGGTTATCAACCTGCATTTTTTGAAATGAGCAATACAAAATGGTTCTGAAGCCCATAGGAAACTTGGGAGCATGCCCTAATCTTCATTATCTACCTCTCAGAGATTAAGTGGCCCAATTTATTTAAAGTCTTGAAGTAGTTAGAAACTATAATGTTGCTGGCAACAAATGATCAAAAATTGTAGGACATGAAAATTAGCAGAGAGTTTAGTA
>NW_006922253.1:453033-454023 GCF_000298275.1 Orycteropus afer afer | reverse complement strand
GTGCCATTGAGTCAGACCCACCTTAGTTGAATCATTCATAGGATCTGGGGATATTTATTTCTTACCCAAACTAGCTTTCCTACTGCACAATTTTATAATGGCATTTTTCATCTGTGCATTTCTCAAGGTATAGATTAAAGGATTTAGCATGGGAGTTACAATAGCATAGAATACAGCAACTGCCTTATCCACAGAAAAAGGGGCTGTGGGTCTCGTGTACACAAATATGCAGGGCACAAATAATAAGATGACCACTGTGATGTGGGAAACACACGTTGAGAGGGCTTTGCGCTTCCCCTCTAAGCTGTGGGTCCTTAGAGAATATAGGATGACAACATAAGAGACCAACAAGAGGAAGAAGATTAACAGACAAATGAACCCACTATTGGCAACAACAAAGAGCCCTAGAATGTGGTTATCGGTACAGGCAAGATTGAGCACCGGGTTCAGATCGCACATAAAGTGATCTATGATGTTAGGGCCACAGAAAGGTAATCTAAACATGAAAAGGATCTGTATGGTTGCATGAAGAAAGCCTCCCACCCAGCAGATTGCCACTAGCAGGACACACACTCTCCGGTTCATGATGGTTGTGTAGTGTAAGGGTTTGCAGATGGCCACGTAGCGGTCATAAGCCATCACAGTAAGAAGGATGATCTCAGCACCTCCAAAGAAATGTTCGCCATAGATTTGGGTCATACATCCATTGAATAGGATGGTCTTCCTCTCACAGAGTGAATCTACAATCAGTCTAGGGGTAGTAACAGAGGAATAGCAAGCATCAATAAAGGAGAGATGGGCCAGGAAATAGTACATGGGCAATCCCAGCAATGTGCTGGTGGTGATGGTGACCACGATGAGCACATTTCCTACCATAGTGATGATGTAGATGACCAAAAACACAGTAAATATGACTTTCTGCATCTTTGGATTTTCTGTGAGCCCAAGGAGAACAAACTCTGTCACATTGTTCTTATACTCCATGTATTT
>NW_006922253.1:451127-451653 GCF_000298275.1 Orycteropus afer afer | reverse complement strand
CTTCCTTCCGAGGAGTGCCTGGTGGGTTTGAACCGCCAGCCGTCTGGTTAGCAGGCAAGTGTCTTAGCCACTATGCTACCAGAGCTCCCCCCTAAAGCAATACTATGAAGAAATCTTTACCCATGCAGCAGGTCAGGGAGGTCTCGTGGCATAGTCCCTAAGGCACTTGACTGCTAACCAGAAGGTTGGCAGTTCAAACCCACCAGCCACTCCTCAGAAGGAAGGTTGGGCAATCTACTTCTGTAGAGATACCACCTTGGAAATCCAAGGAGGAGTCACTATGAGTCAGAGACCACTCTACAACACATAACAACAACAATAGGCAACGAGTCAAGAAGAATCATTTCCAAACACTTTTAAAGAAGTCAGAGACTTACATTAAAATTTGATTCCAGGAAGGTTTTCCACATCTGTATTTGTTTTCATATCTGTGACGTTTTTGTCTGTAATGTGAACTTAAATAATGTTTTCATCTTCATCATTACGAGAAACAACAAAAAACACCCTGCCACAGAGTTGATTCTGA
>NW_006922253.1:427830-434413 GCF_000298275.1 Orycteropus afer afer | reverse complement strand
AGCATTTTTACTATAGGACTTTGTGAATACCTTTCAATAGTTAATTAGTGTTATTTATAAACAACTCTGTGCTTTGTTCATTATAAAAATTCAATGAAAATTTCTTGAAAAAGAAGCAGAAAAGAGACTCTGGGTGCTGGATACAACCTGATGATCACCCCATCACTGTAGATGACTTCAGGCGTCCCCAGCTGGTGCAAATATTTAAGTGCTTGACTACTAGCTGAAAGGTTGATGATTCAAACCCATTGACACACATCTCAAAAGAAGGTTTTGCTTCTGAAAGTTCACAGCCTTGAAAACTCTATGGAGCAGTTCTACTCTGCACACATGGGGTAACCATGACTTGAAATCAATCATAAAGGCAACTCTTTTTCTTTTTGATGTTTTCTTATTGGTAGGTGATTTCTAGCCCTTGTCAAAAATGTCATTTCCTAATGACATTAAGGAGAGTAGGAAGAAGAGAAAAGTGTTTGGTTGGCATTTTGGAAAAACCTCTTCAATTAATTGCTTTCCCTGAGGAACCAGAACATAAAATTGATAACCACTTGAATAAACCTGCATCTCTATGGGGTGGAAATTGAAGGAGCTGAGAGAGAAGGACTTAGGATTTCTGGGCAGAGAGTCACAAAAGCAGGGCCTTTCCCTGACATAGGGTGAGCCCAGACATGGGGTTCTTATGGAATGATGGGACAAAGAAGCTTGAGTCCTAAGGACCAAATTATGTGCCTCTGGATATCTATGAGCATGGGTACTATGAAGAAAAGCTCCTAAGAATCAGCTTTGGGAAATTCTCATCCAGAGGATTTTTAATCTTCTGCTGGTGTCTTGGTAATTGCATTTCCTTTTCCAGCTTAATAAATGGCCACTGAATTCTTAGAGCCCTTATCAAGGCAATGAGACCAAGTTCCCTATAAAAAGCCTCTATGATATCCATGAGTTCCATAGAAATGAAATGGAGTAGATACTGCCCCCCCAATCCCTTCAAACATAAATTTCTTTTAAACACCATAGCTGCTGAGTATTCTATCTGGGATGGTATACTCTAAACAAGCTCCAGCAGTGTAAGAAGTCCTCTGTGCACAAGATTGAGTGGACATTACTAGTTGGAAAACAATTTTGTATTTTTCAAATTTACCTCAGGCTTTTCTTTTCTGGAAACAATTTCATTTTTGGCTCAGTACATTGACATGGCCTTGGCTTCCTTTGTATGCCTTGTGGATTGAAGAAAACTATAATAGAGTTATTTTAAGAATTGATGAGTCAGCAAAAAACTATCTGATGATAAGTCAGTAGTGTATAACACTCTATACTGGGTTATACATGACCTCCACTAAAATGACCACTTTCTCCTGATGACTTTGCATGTAAGTACAACCTATAACTCATTTATTGGTCAGTATTCTTCTTTGATGTTGATGATAAGTTCCACAGGTGAGTTTTATAAAAATGAATTTTATTTCAAGTCTTGCACTTGTTTGAAATATTACTACACATTCACGTCTTAAAATTCAGTTTCTTGAGTTCAGTGTTTGTCTATTTCTCCTCTTCTATTTGTCTCCCTTCCCTTTCTTTGTTTCACCTTTTCTACATTTTCTTCTCCTTTTTAGTCTTTTTCTTCCTCTCCTCTCCTCTCCCCTCCTACTCTCTTCTCTTCCTTCACCCCACTCTATTCACCTGTCCCTTCTAAACAAATATTTTTTAATGCCTGAGATTAGGAACATGATAGATGTCAAAAAGAATACATCACAACACGAGTAAGACACACTATTCTACAAATCATTTATTTGAATGTTACAGAGAGCTTACAGTTTCAGGAACACTCCACTCAGTCATAACTGGTAAATTTGGAAGAATTGCATTGTCTATGTTTAGGACATGGCTTTTGAAAATGAATGAACTAAATGAACACCCAAAAATAAACTAAAAACATGCAATTAAAGAAAGCAATTAGAATTTTTTCTTAATTTTAAGCTTTTTCTTAATAGTTTGCTGTATGTGTTTGTGTGTGTATATGTGTGTGTATATATATATATATCTGTGTATATATGTATGTGTGTATATATATATGTGTGTGTGTGTGTGTATATATATGTGTGTGTATATATATGACAACTTTTAGTTTTGGCATTTATCTTAGTTCCCTTGCTCCTCTCCCTTTCTTAGCTCAGGTTTAGAGAATCACTTCCTTTTGGAGATGTCCAGAGACAATTTACAAGTTTTCTTTGGTGAAACATCCTTCAGAATAGTAAAGTCATATAACAACAATTACAGTAATTTTATAAGAATTTTATCTTCATAACTGTCTTAAATATAGGTACATTTAGACTTCTTGCAATAAAGAATTTGAAGCACAAAAGAATCAATGTCATTTACTTAATAAGAAGTAAACCCAGGACTCCAAACAATGTCTTGGGATTTTAAGCCCATTTTCCTTGTTTGCTTTCCCATGTATTTCTACCTCTCTGTCTCTTCTCTGTGTCCTCACCCATTTTCTTTCTCTTTTCCTTCCTTTTTCATTTCCCTCTCTCAGCAGATGCTTTATGACTGTTCACTTATGACCAACACTGATGATACAAAAGTGACTAAATATACATATTTGTAATCATAAGGGGTGACCACACATCATTCCCACACAAAAGCTTACATAAATGAAATAGTAGTGGCAATTTCCTCCTAGCAATGTAGTTTTTCAGGTAGTGAAATATAACACAATATTAATTTAGTTCCATTTTCCTTTTATCTCCTAGGATTGCTTTGGAAATTATTCCTGAGTCTACGTCTACATTTATTGCATTATTTGCTAGAGATAGTTTTATCTATAGAAAGGTGTATATCTATCTATCTATCTATCTATCTATCTATCTATCTATATATATATATGTAAATATAGAGGTTATAGAGGATTTGCTATTTCAATAATCTTCATGTGTAAAACGCAGTGCCATTCATCATTTTGTTCAACCATCACCATTAACTATACTCAGATTTTTCCAACAGCATTAACAGAAACTCAGTGTTCCTAATAACTGTGTCTTTGTTCACCTTCCTCCCACTCACCTGCTAATCACTACTAAACTGGGGTCTCTATACCCTTGCCTATCTTCGACGTTTCACCTATGTGAGCTCCTACAATGTTTATACTTTTGTGACTGACTTATGTTACACGACATACTGTTTTCAAAGTGTGTCTTTGTTGTAGCATGTACTTCATTTCTATTTATGACTGAATAATGTCCCATTATATGTATGTCTAGGAGCTCTGGTGGTGTAGTGCCCAAGGCACTTGACTGCTAACCAGAAGGCTAGAGGTTCAAACCCACCAGCCACTCCTCAGAAGGAAGGTTGGGTAATCTATTTCTGTACTGATACTGTCTCAGAAACCCAGAGGGTGTTTCCAAAATGTTTTCTTTAATCAACTATTATCTAGGTAAATAGTGGATAAATGGGAAAAAATAATAAAACTACACAAGTAGTAGGGCAAGATATTTGTTTTAAGTGTTGGATACACAGAGGAGGGGGATATGTTGTAGTAAGTGCTGTTTATCACTATGTCTGAGACTGGAAGAAAGTACCTGTACTGCTTTTCACTTTTGAGGAAATGAAAAGCTTCCAGGCTGACGAAGTGGAGAAGGATGGTTCATGAGTAAAGAGTTTGAAAGACTCCCTATATGTCTTTTTATATGATTTAAATTAGTAGAACATGTTGGTTTTCTTTCTGACAAATATGTGTGGCAACTTGAAAAGAATAAACACATCTCTGAGTATCTGTGGATATGCCCCATGTGTGTTCTTGTCGTGGAGGAGGTTTGGAAACTTGATGCAGAGGATGCTTCTTTTCTAATTTCAAAAGGTACCTACTTTATTATGAAAAAAAAATATATATGAATAATTAAGAAAAAATATAAAGAGCAAAATGCATACCACCTGAAGTGTCACTTGTAGAATATAAAAAAATACAGCTCTTGATATGCCTTTGGACTTGTATTTGCCTCTGTACAACTGGGGAAAATAAGGAATCCCAAGGGTTTCTTTATTCATTAACCAAAAGTTTCAGTATTGAAGATGTCTGTCACTTATTTTCAGGAACATCAACTGTCACATCAACTGAGGTGATGGAGAGAGTGAGTAATGTCACGGAATTTATCCTCCTGGGCCTGACTCAGAATAAGGAACTTCAAAAAATTTTATTTGCTATGTTTCTAATTTTCTACTTGGTCACCTTGTCAGGCAACCTGCTCATCATGAACACTATTAGCACCAGCAGGGAATTAGGGTCCCCCATGTACTTCTTCCTGTTCCACTTATCTTTTATAGATGGCTTCTATCCATCATGCATGACCCCCAAAATGCTAGCTGACACTTTTTCTGTGAGAAAAACTATCTCTTTCAGGGGGTGCATGACTCAAGTCTTTGCTGGGCATCTTTTTGGTGCCGCTGAGGTCATCCTGCTGACAGTGATGGCCTATGACCGCTATGTGGCCATCTGCAAACCCCTGCACTACACAACCATCATGAGCCAGAGGATGTGCATTTTCCTGGTGGGATTAGTCTGGGCTGGAGGCTTTGTTCACACAACTATTCAGATTCTCTTCACAATTTGGCTGCCCTTCTGTGGCCCAAATGTCATAGACCACTTTATGTGTGATTTGAACCCTTTACTGAAACTTGTTTGCATGGACACTCATACTCCCGGTCTCTTTGTTGCTGCCAACAGTGGGTTAATATGCTTGTTAAACTTCCTCCTTTTGTTGATCTCCTATACTGTTATCCTGCGCTCCCTAAGGACCCATAGCTTGGAGAGGAGGCGGAAAGCTCTCTCCACCTGCTTCTCCCACATCACTGTGGTCGTCTTATTCTTTGTGCCTTGCATATTTGTGTATCTACGCCCAGTGACTACCTTCTCCATTGATAAAGCTGTGACTGTCTTTTATATCTTAATAACTCCCATGTTAAACCCCTTAATTTACACCCTCAGAAATGCTGAGGTGAAAATTGCTATGAAGAAGCTCTGGTGTCAAAAAGTAACTTCAGCTCAGAAATAATAACAGAAACAGCTCAGTAATAATAACTAATTAAAGGAGTTAATTCTTTAAGTAGTGAAGAGAGGAGACAGTAAGGTATGTGATTCAAGGTCAAGTGAAGACTATTTGTTAAAACTAGTTTGATATTGGCATATCAAACTTCATAAAAATGAAATTATTTGCAATATAAGAATATTTTAATTAAATTTATTTATGATCAGTTTGGTTGTTGGCCTTGAAAACATTGACAGAAATAGATCTTGTTAAAAAGCTGAATTCTCAGGATATGGCTCTAGGAATTTTACTTTAGTAGCGCTTTACTGTATTTATTTATTTACATTTTAAATAAATTACCCAGAAGATTCGGAAGCAGATGCTCTACGCACACTTTGAGCCACAGTGCTATAGACTGTGTTCACATTTTCTGCCTCCAGCTGGAAAAGTTGACCGTTTATTTTTATTTGGATGAAAACTTATCGTCATTGTTATCTTAGCTACATATTTACATTGAGAGACTTCTTCTCACACTTCTGCTACACAAAGGAGATATGTATTATTTATTGTACACATTTTTCAGAGGAATGAGTGACATGGACTAGTATGCCAGAATGATTACGAGCATAATATCTGAGTAACTCAGTCTTGAGTTTAAATGTTAGTTTTACCACTATGGCATGACCTTCAGCAAAACTTGAACTTTTTTGACTTCACTTAAAGAGGAATTAGAGATATTATCAGGATAAAATAAACAATTTAAAGCTCTTTATACTTAATAAATATTGTTGTTGTTGTTGTTGTTGTTATGTGCCGTCGAGTCAGACCCTACTCATAGCGATAAATATTAGTTATTGTAAACATTATTGGAGTATCTTAAGTTACAATGATCCTAAGTGTTACTCTAATTTTCTTTGAGCTTTAGCAGATATGATCCATTTTGTCTTTATCCCTGTTGCAAAGAATATTCTGAAAGCTGACTGGCCCAGTTGGAGTTCTTGGTGCTGCAATTGGATCCAATTTCCTCTGTATTTTTGAATCTCTGTCTTATTTATTCATTTTTAATCTCTGTCACCCTCATGTGTTCAAGGCATTGGGGCTGATCCATTTGTGGGAAGGATTTTCTCCTGACATGCTCTGTTTGATAGATTGAGGAGTCACTTTATTATGAACCTGAGGTCAGCACATATGCAGCCAGAATATGAATATATTTTAAAGAGAGATAATTGTTCAGATGAGGTAGTAAGTGGCATTGGTTAAAATCAGAACATGGAGTCTTGTGTTCTTACTTCTAATGTGACCTGAGCAAGTTATTTGACCTTTCCATGCTACATTGCCTTCATCTATAAAGTGATGATAGTAATGCCTACTTCATGAAGTCATTAGGCCAATTAAGTGGGTTAATATATATTAAGTGCTTGTAATAGTGCCTAACACATAATAAATCTTATGAAATTATTATTTTTCAAAGTAAAGTATTTTCTGGTGCTAAACAACTTCCAGTTGTGGAAGATGTGGGCTGGTATCTCTTCCAGAATTAGCAGGAGCCTCATTTCTCTGGGTAA
>NW_006922253.1:424469-425916 GCF_000298275.1 Orycteropus afer afer | reverse complement strand
AATGCTCCTTGGAAGCGAGAATGACCATATTTCGTCTCACCTATTTTGGTCATGTTGTCAGAAGAGACCATTCCATGGAGAAGGATGTCATGCTTGGTAGGGTGGAGGGCCGACAAAAGAGAGGGGGGCCTTCAACAAGATGGATTGACATGGTGGCTGCAATGATGGGCTCAAGTATATCAGGGATCGTGGAGCTGGCACGGAATCGGGCAGTGTTTTGTTCTGCTGTGCATGGGGTGGCTATGAGTCGGAAACGACTTGATGACACCTAACAACAGCAACAACAACATTTTTATCTGACCCTCAACTTTGCCAAACATTATGTCCTTGTGCCATGAGTGTTCACTCTTGATAACAGGTCCAAATTATATGAGATGAAGTATCATCATCCTTGCTTCAAAGGAACATTTTGTCTGTACTTCTTTCAAGAAAGATTCGTTTATTATCTAGCAACCTATGGTATATTCATTGTTGATAACACCATAATTCAAAGGCACTAATTCTCCTTTGGTCTTCCTCATTCATGGTGTAACTTTCACATACACGTGAAGCTATTGAAAATACCATGGCTTAGGTCAGGAACACTCTAGCCTTTAAAGTGAGGTCTTTGCTTTTGAACACTTCAAAGAGGTGTTCTGCAGCAGATTTGCCCAATGCAGTATGTTATTTGATTTCTTTTCTTCTGGTTCTATGGCCACTGATTGTGGATCTAACTAAAACTAACCTTTGACAATGTCAATAATTTCTTCATTTGTCATGATGTTGCATATTGGTCCAATTGTGAGGATATTTGTTTTCTTTATGTTAAGGTGTAAACCATACTGAAGTCTGTGGTCCTATAATCACTAATAAAATTTGGTCTCTATATTTTTCTCTTCTAAGTAGGATCATACATTATTTGTACTTCTGTGTTTAAAGTATTTTACGTGGCTTGATGTGTTGAAGACTCATCTATGTTGCTGTTGTTGTTGTTGTTAGGTGCTGTTGAGTCATCTCCAACTCATAATGACCCTATGGATGGCAGAATGAAACACTGCATGGTCCTGTGCTGGCCTCATGATCCTTGCTATAACCTCAGCCTATCATTACAGCTGCTGTATCAATCCATCTCATTGAGGGCCTTCTTATTCTTTGTCGATCCTTCACTTTACCAAGCATGATATCTTTCTCCAGGGAGTGGTTCCTCCTGACACCATGACAAAAGTAGGTGAGATGAAGTCTGGCCATTATCACTTCCAAGGAGCATTGTGGCTGGACTTCATCTAGAACAGACCTGTTAGTACTTTTAGCAAAGCGTGGTACTCTCAGCATGCTTTTCCAACACCAAATACAGAAGCATCAACTCTTCTTCAGTCTTCCTTATCAAGAGCTCTTATCTATGTAGAAACCAAAAGGAAACCAAACTCACTGCTGTCAAATTGCTCTCAACTCATAGCGACCCCTCCTT
>NW_006922253.1:420691-422481 GCF_000298275.1 Orycteropus afer afer | reverse complement strand
GTCACAAATATGCATCTCTACCAGTTGGTTGACCAGGCTTTTTGGACAATCCTTGTTGTTTGACAATTCCTTTGGTCCATCTTGGACTTCTTCCTTTAATACCATCAGTTCTTGATCATATGCTACCTCCAGGAATGGTTAAACATAGATCAACTCTTTCAGGTATAACAACTGCGTATTCATTCCATCATTTTATGTTACTGGCCTCATTCAACAATTTGCCCATGGAATCCTTCAACATTGCAACTCAAGGCTCAAATTTTTTCTTCAGTTCTTTCAGCTGGAGAAATGTAGATCGTGTTCTCGTCTTTTTATCTTTTAAATCCAGGTCTTTGCACATTTCTTTATAATACTTTACTTTGTCTTCTTGGGCCACCTTTGAAATCTTCCATTCAACTCTTTTACAGAATCATTTAATCCGTTTGCTTTAGCTATTCTCTGTTCAAGAGCTAATTTCAGAGTTTCTTCTGACATGCATTTTGGTCTTTTCTTTCTTTCCTGCCTTTTTAATGACCTTTTGTTTTCTTCATGTATGATATGTTTGATATCTTCCCACAAATCTTCTGGTCTTTGATCATTGGTGTTCCGTATGTCAAATCTATTTTTCAGATGGTCTCTAAATTTAGGAAGGATATACTCAAGGTCATTTTTGGCTTTCCTTGAGTTGTGTTAATTTTCTTCAGCTTCAACTTAAATTTACAAAACAGCAATTAGTGTTCAGTTCCACAGTCAGCCTCTGGACTGACCTCTGATGATATTGAGTTTCTCCATAGCATTTTCCCATCGATGTAGTCAATTTGATTCTTGTATGTTATATCTGGTAAGGTCCATATGTATAGTTACCATTTATGTTATTGATCAAAGACATTTCCAGTGAATAAGTCAATGATCTTGCAAAATTCTATCATTCAATCTCCAGCATCATGTCCTTCACCAAGGCCATATTTTCCAACTACTGTTGTTTCTTCATTTCCAACATTCATATTCCAGTCACCAATAATTATCAATGCATCTTTATTGCATGCTTGATCAATTTCAAACTGCAGAAGTTAGTAATCTTCAAATACATCTTCTTTGGCTTTAGAGGTGTATGCATAAATTTGAATAATAATCATATTAACTGGTCCTCCTTGTAGACTATGGATATTTTCCTATCACTGGCATTACAGTTCAAAATAGGTCTTGAAGTGTTCTTTTTGGTGATGAATGTAATGTAATTCCTTTTCAATTTGTCATTCCCAGTATGGTAGTTAATGTTGTCAACTTGGCTGGGCCTAGTTGAGTGGCTGGGCACCTGGAGGTAGTTATTAACCACAGTGAGATTGGCAATCAGCTCCATGGTGGAGTCTGCTTTGAGCAGCTGAGTAGCTGCTTTAGGGATGTGGTCTACTTCCTGTATATAAGAAACAGCTTTGGGAATGGTCTCTAGCCTTTTGGCACACTTGTACCCTGTATGTAGCCAAGTTATTGTTCACTAGCCTGCCATGCCCTGTTGAGGGGGTAGCTCTTCCCCAATATCCTCCAACTTGAGGGACTCACCTTTTGGAACTATATCAAATAATGTTTCACTGCAATTCATGAGCTTTTCAGTGGTCAATTCTTTTGAAAGTAGACTGAAACGTCCTTCCTCCTAGTCTGTCTTTGGAAGTTCCACTGAAACCCGTCTACCGAGGGTGATGCCGTTGGTATTTTAAATACCGGTGGCATGTCTTCCAGCATCACAGCAACATGAGAGCCACTGAAGCACAGAAAACTGGAATAGTAGTATCCTAGGTGTATGTAGGAGCTCT
>NW_006922253.1:418825-419441 GCF_000298275.1 Orycteropus afer afer | reverse complement strand
TGAAAAATGTTCCTTGAGTCTCCCCATCACCATCCCAGTTTAAGCCAGGTCCCCATTAAACAAACTTGTAGCCTTGAGCCTCTTTATACTATGTTGGTGTTATTGTTGTGATTGTTGTTAGGTCATCGTGTTCTTGACTCATAGTGATCCATGTGCAACAGAGGGACACACTGCCCCGCCCCGCACCATCCTCACAATTGCCTATCTTTGAGCCCACCACTGCAGCCACTGTGTCACTTCATTGTGTTGAGAGTCATCTTCATTTTGCTGACCCTCTACTTTCCCAAGCATGATGTCCTTCTCCAGGGACTGGTGTTTCCCTATAACATGTCCAAAGTCCATGAGGCGAAGTCTCACCATGCTTGCTTCCAGCTGTACTTCTTCCAAACAGGTGGGTTTCTTTCTCTGGCAGTGGATGGTATATTCAGTATTCTTTGCCAAGTCCATAACTCAAGGGTGTCAACTCTTCTTTGGTCTTCTTTATTCATTGTCCAGCTTTCACATGCATATGAGGCAACTGAAAATACAATAGCTTGAATTAGGCTCACTTAGGCTTCAAGGAGCTCTGATAGCATAGTGCCTAAGGCACTTGACTGCTAACCAGAAGGTTGGTGGT
>NW_006922253.1:416338-418583 GCF_000298275.1 Orycteropus afer afer | reverse complement strand
AAAATCTTGACAACTTCAGTGATTTCTCTGTTTATAATTATATTGCTTCTTGGTCCAGTGGTGAGATTTTGGTTTGCTTGTCTAATAGCCAATTTATTTCATCTTGAGGAAAGAGACCCTGTCTTGTCTGGGGTCAGATATGTTGGCTTTAAATCTGTTATTACACCTACTCAATTTCACCTTGGATAAAATATTTAAACTCATAGTACTTTAATCCCCTCATATATATAATGATCCTAATAATAGTGTCCACCACAAAGATACTGCATGTAACATTTTTAATATAGGACCATGTGAATAGCACTCAATAATTACTTAATGTTATTAATAACCAACTCTGTGCTTTGTGCATTATAAAAGTTCAATGAACATTTGTTGAGAAAAGAAAAGCATAAAATAGACTCCAGTTTCTGGGTACAGCCTGACAACCACCCCAGCAGTGTAGATGATTTCAGGAGTCCCCAGATGGTGCAAATGGGTAAGTGCTTGGCTACTAGCTGTAAGGTCGATGGTTCAAACCTATTGACCCACATTTTACAAGAAGGCCTAACTATTTGCTTCTGAAAGGTCATAGCCTTGAAAACCCTGTGCAACTGTTCTATTTTCCATACACAGGGAGACCATGAGTGGAATCAAACCTGTGCAGCTGTCCTATTCTCCATATACAGGGAGACCATGAGTTGGAATCAACCATAACAGCAGTTTTTTTTTTGTTGTTGTTTTGTTTTTTTCCCTGATTGGTAGGTGATTTCTATTCCTTGTCAAAAACATCATTGCCTAATGTCATTAAGGAGAGTAGGAAGAAGAGATAAGTGTTTGGTTGACATTTTGGCAAAGCCTCTTAAATGAATTGCTTTTCCCTGAGGAACTAGCATATAAAATTGGTACACACTTGAATAAACCTGCATCTCTGTGGTGTGAAAACCTGAAGTTGCTGAGAAGGAAAGATTCAGTATTTCTGGGCAGAGAATCACAGAACCAGGGCTTCTCTGTGACACAGGCAGAGCCCAGACATAGAGTTCTTGTGAAATAATGGGAGAAAGAAGCCTGAGTCCTAAGGACCAAATCATGTGGTTCTGGACATCTATGAGCATGGGCGCTCTGAAAAAATCTTAGAAAAATAGGCTCTAAGGGATTTCTCATTCAGAGGACCTTTAACCATCTACTAGTGTCCTGGTAATTGCACTCATTTTTCCAGCTTAGAAAATGACCACCACATTCTTATAACCCATATGAAGGCAATGAAACCAAGTTCCCTACAAAAAGCGTCTAAGATATCCTTGAGTCCCATAGAAATGAAAATGGAGTAGAGCTGCTGAAACTGCCCAAACCTCTCCAAAACCTAAATTCCTTTTAAGCACATAGCTGCTGAGGCATTCCATCGGTGATGGCATACTCTAAACAAGCTCCTGCAGTGTAAGAAGTCCTACGCACGCAGAATTGAGTGGACATCAGTAGTTGGAAAACAATTGTGCATATTTTTAATTTGCTTCATGTTTTTCTTTTCTGGAAACAATTTCATTTTCAGCTCAGTCCATTGACATGGCCTTGGCTTCCTTTGTATGTATTGTGGATTGAAGGAAACTATAATAGAGTTATTTTAAGAACTGATGAGTCAGCGAGAAATGATCGGATGATAAGTCAGTAGTGTATAACCCTCTGTACTGGGTTATCCATGACCTCCACTAAAATGACCACTTTTTCCTGACCACTTTGCATGTAAGTACAACCTATAACTTACTTATTTGTCAGTATTCTTCTCTGATGTTGATTATAAATTCCACAGGTGAGTTTGATCAAATACATTTTATTTCAAGTCTTGCACTTGTTTGGAATATTACTATACATTCACTTCTTAAAAACTCAATCTCTTTTGATAATTCCGTGTTTGTCTATGTTTCCCTACTTTGCCTTCTTCTCTCATTTTTTTCTCCCTTCCCTTTCTTTATTTCACATTTGCTGCATTTTTTCTGCTTTTCTTTTTTTTCCTCTCTTTTGTCCTCTCCTCTCCTCTCCTATTCTCTTCTTCATTTCCATCACCCCACTCCATTCGCCTGTCCCTTTTAAACAAATTCTTTTTAATGTCTGATATTAGGGACAGGATGGATGTCTAAAAGAATAGATCATAACATGAGTAAGACACAACATTCTACAAATTAATTATTTGAATATTGGAGGGAACTTACACTTTCAGGAACACTCCATTCTCAGTCATAAGAGGTAAATTTGGAAGAATTATCTATGT
>NW_006922253.1:409857-415768 GCF_000298275.1 Orycteropus afer afer | reverse complement strand
TGGAGATGTCCAAAGACAATTTATAAGTTTTCTTAGTGAAATTTCTTTCAGAACAGTAAAATCATATAACAAGAGTTATAGTAATTTTACACTTTTATCTTCACAATAATCTTAAATTAGGTACATTTAGACCTCTTTTTACAGTAAAGAAATCAAACCACAAAAGAACTGATGTCATTTACTTAATAAGAGGTCAATCTAATACTCCAAATTATGTCAGGAATTTAAGCCCATTTTCCTTGTTTGCTTTCCCATGTAGTTCTACCTCTGTTTCTCCTCTGTGTCCTCACCCATTTTCTTTCTCTTCCCCTTCCTTTTTCGTTTCCCTCTCTCAGCAGATGCTTTATGACTGTTTACTTTATGACCAACACTGATGATACAAAACAAGTGGCTGTAATCATAAGAGGTGATCACACATCATTCCCATACAAAAGCTTACATAAATCAAATAGTGGTGTCAATTTCCTCCTACGAATGTAGCTATGTAGGTAGTGAAATATAACACAATATTAATTTAGTTCTATTTTCCTATATCTCCTAGGATTGCTTTGGAAATTATTCCTGAGTCTACATTTATTGCATTATTTGGTATAGCTAGATAGTTTCATCTTTAGGAAGGGAATTCTTTTTTTTAATTTGTTAAATATAGAGGTTATAGAGCATTTGCCATTTCAACAACCTTCACATGTACAATGCAGTGACATTCATCATGTTGTTCAACCATCAGCATTACTCATACTCAAGATTTTTCCAACACCCTTAAGAGAAGATCCATGTCCCTAAAGATTGTGCCTTTGTTTCCCCTTCCTCCCACTCATCTGCTAATCACTACTAAACTGGGATCTCTATACCCTTGCCTATGCTTGTAGTTTCATCTAAGTGAGCTCCTACAATGTTTATACTTTTGTGACTGACTTATATTATACAGCATAATGTTTTCAAGGTGTGTCCTTGGTGTAGCACGTACTTCATTTCTCTGTATGACTGAATAGTGTCCCATTATATGTATGTCTAACTTTTAAAATCCAAAATATGTTTCTAAAACATTTAATAAAACTTTATCCATGGAAATATTGAATAAATAATGGAAAAAATTAATAAAACTCTGAGAGTAGTAAGGCAAGATATTTGTTTTTAGTGTTGGATACAGACAGAGGAGGGGGGTGCATTGTAACTAGTAGTGCTATTTATCACTATGTCTGAGACTGGGAGAATGTAACTGTACTGACTTTCGCTTTTGAAGAAATGAAAAAGTTTCCAGGCTGACAAAGTAGAAAAAAGATTCCTCAAGACTAAAGAATTTGAAAGAATATCTATATTTCTTTTTATATGATTTAAATTAGTAGAACAATATTGGTTTTCTTTCTAAGAATTATGTGTGGCAACTTTGAAAGAATAAATACATCTCTGAGTATCTCTGAATATGCTCCATACATGTTCTTGTCATGGAGGAGGTTTGGAAACTTGATGCAGAGATGCTTCTTTTCTAATTTCAAAAGGTACCCATTTTATTGTGTGTGTGTGGGAAATATATATATATATATATATATAATTAAGAAAATACAAAGAGCAAAATGCATACCACCTGAAGTGTCACTTGTAGAATATAAAAACGTAAAGCTGTTGGTATGGCTTCACATTTGCATTTGCCTTCTTTAAAACTGGGAAAAATAAGGCATATCAATATTTTCTTTATTCATTAAGTAAGAGTGTCATTATTGATGATGACTGTGACTTATTTTCAGAGACATCAACTGTCACCTGAACTGAAGTGATAGAAAGGATGAGTAATGTCACAGAATTTATCCTCCTGGGCCTGACCCAGAACATAGAGCTTCAAAAATATTTATTTGCTGTGTTTTTAATTGTCTACTTGGCCACTCTGGCAGGCAACCTGCTCATCATGATCACCATCAGCACCAACAGGGAATTAGGGTCCCCCATGTACTTCTTTCTGTTTCACTTATCCTTTATTGATGGCTTCTATTCTTCATCCATGACCCCCAAAATGCTAGCTGACACTCTCGCTGTGAAAAAAACGATCTCTTTCTGGGGGTGCATGACTCAAGTCTTTGCTGAGCATCTTTTTGGTGCTGCTGAGATCATCCTGCTGACGGTGATGGCCTATGACCGCTATGTGGCCATCTGCAAACCCCTGCACTACACGACCATCATGAGCCACAGACTATGCAGTCTGCTGGTGGGAGTAGCCTGGGCTGGAGGCTTAGTCCACACAACTATTCAGATACTCTTCACAATCTGGTTGCCCTTCTGTGGCCCAAATATCATAGACCACTTTATGTGTGACTTGAATCCTTTATTGAAACTTGTCTGCCTGGATATTCATACCTTTGGTCTCTTTGTTGCTGCCAACAGTGGATTCATATGTTTGTTAAACTTCCTCCTCTTGGTAGTCTCCTATGTGGTCATCCTGCGCTCCCTAAGAACCCACAGCTCAGAGGGGAGGCGGAAAGCTCTCTCCACCTGTGTCTCTCACATCACCGTGGTCGTCTTATTCTTCGTGCCTTGCATATTTGTGTATCTGCGCCCAGTGACTACCTTCTCCATTGATAAAGCTGTGGCTGTCTTTTATATTGTAATCACTCCCATGTTAAACCCCTTAATCTACACCCTTAGAAATGCAGAGGTGAAAAATGCTATGAAGAAGCTCTGGGGTCAAAAAGTGACTTCCATTCAGAAATAATAACAGTAAGATAAAATGAGCTAATTCTTTGAATGGTGAAGAGAGAAGATAATTTATATGGTCCATGGTCAAGTGAAAACTAGTTGTTAAAAGTAGTTATATTGACATATAAGGCCTTTAATTAAAATAAAAAAAAATAAAAACTTCATAGAAAATGAAATTATTTATTTATAAGAATATTCCAATCACATTTATTTGTGATCTGTTTGGTTGCTGACCTTTGAAATATTGACAGAAATAGATCTTGTTCAAAGGTCAAATTCCCATGACATGGCTCTAGAAATTCTAACTTAGTAGATTGTTGTTGTATTTATTTATCTACATTTTAAAGAAATCACCCAGATGACTCTGAAGCAAATCTCTACTCACACACTTTGAACCACAGTGCTGTAGATCATGTTCACATCTTCTGCCTCCAAATGGAAAGGTTGACTATTCTTGAATAATTTGGATGAAAGCTTATTGTTATTATCTTAAGTACTCATTTATATTGAGAGATTTATTTTCACACTTCTGCTACACAAAGGAGATTTTATGTATCATTTATTGTATGCATAGTTTGGAAGAATGAGTGACAGGGTCTAGTAAGACATAATGTTTAATGACATAAAGTCTGAATAACTCAGCCTTTTGAATTTAAATGTTAACTTTTCACTTATAGCATGACCTTCAGTGAAACATGACCTCTTTTGGTTTCACTTATGGAAGAATGAGAGCTATTATCAGGGTAAAATAAAATAAAATAAAGTTCTGTGGTAGTTATGTTTGTGTGTCAATTTGGCTGGGCCTGGTTAAGTGGCTGGGCAGCTGGTGATAGTTATTCCCCATGATGAGACTGGCAATCAGTTCCATGGTGGGATCTACCACAAGCAGATGAGTAGCTGTTTTTTTGTGATGTGGTCTGCTTCCTGTATATAAGGAGAAGCCTTGGGAATGATCTCTAGCCTATGGCATGCTTGGACCCTGCATGTAGCTGTGTCATTGTTTAGCAGCCTGCTATGCTCTGCTGACCTTGGGACTTACAATGAATTTAAGTTAATGGCCTGCCGTGTGGTTTGGTAATATCGGGACTGTGCCTTTTTACCTGTCAAACTTGGGGCTTCTCAGCCTCAGCAGCCAGCAGCTGTCTGAGTGAAGAGTCAGCCTCTAGCTCCAGTGGGCCAGGAGCAGAAGGCAGAGCTGGTCCCCAAGGTTGAGGGGCTTTCACCCAGCCCCTAGAGCCTGGCACTTTGAACTTGAAGTTTTAGCCTCCCAAACTGTGAGAGAATAAACTCCTGTTTGTTAAGGCCATCCCATTTGTGGTATATTCTTGTCAGAGCGGCACTAGGTAACCAGAACAAGCTCTTAAGAAGCATTCAATACATAATAAATATTATAAACATTCTTATTTATTATTGAAGTATCTTAAATTATAATACAAAGACTCTAATGATCTTAAGTGTTACTCTGATTTTCCTCAAGCTTTAGAAGACATGATCCATTTCATCTCCATCTCTGCTTCACGGGAGAATATTCTGAAAGCTGACTGGTCTAGTAGAAGTTGTTGGGGTTCCAACTGAATCCAACTTCCTCAGATATTCTTGAATCTCCATCTTACAGTTTTTGATCTCCATTGGCCTCATGTGCTTATGACCTTAGAGCTGATCCATTCATGGGTCTGACTTTCTTATGGTGAGCTCTGTTTGATAGGCTGAGGAGTCACTTTACTGTGAACCTGATATCAGCACACAGGCAACCAGAATATGGACAGATTTTAAGGAGAGATAATTGTTCAGATGAAGTAGTTATGTTCCATTGGTTAAGGTCAGACAATGGAGTCATGTGTTCCTGCTTCTAATGTGATCTGAGCAAATCCTTTGGCCTTTCTAGGCTACATTTTCTTCATCTATAAAATGAAAACAACAATACCTACCTCATAAAGTTGTGTTGTTGTTGTTAGGGGCCATTGAGTCGGCTTTGACTTATAGCAACTCTACATACAACAGAAGGAAACACTGCCCGGTCCCGTGCTAGCCTCACAATCATTGCTATACCTGAGCCCATCACTATAGCCACTGTGTCAATCCATCTCATTGAGGGCCTCCCACATTTCCTTTGACCCTTCACTTTACCAAGCATGATATCTTTCTCCAAGGAATGGATCCTTCTGACAACATGACCAAAGTAGGTGAGACGAAGTCTGGTCATTCTCTCTTCCAAGGAGCATTCCAGCTGCAGTTTTTCCAAGACAGATTTGTTAGTTCTTCTGGCAGTCCATGGGATTTTCAGTATTCTTCTCCAGCACAAAAATTCAAAAGTATCAACTCTTCTTTGGTCTTCCTTATTGAGGTTCAAACCCACCAGCCACTCCTCGGAAGGAAGGTTGGGCAATCTACTTCCGCAGTGATACTACCTCGGAAACCTAAGGAGGGGTCACTATGAGTTGGTTCCAACTTGACAGCAGTGTTTGGTTGGATTGATTGTCCAACTTTCACATTCATATGAGGTGATTGAAAATACCATGGCTTGGGTTAGTCTTAGTCTTAAAAGAGACATCTTTGCTCTTCAGTGCTTTAAGATCTTTTGCTCTGCATTTGCCTGGTGCAATATGATGTCTGATTTTTTTCTTTCTTCTTTTTTTTTTTTTTCCATAGTTGGTATCCTATGGACACGAGTTTATTTGAGGGAGTTGGGGTCACAGTGAGTACAAGTTGCAGGCTGGGAGAAAGGGGTAGGGGATATGGGCAATACTGCCAGGCTGAGGCCAACAAGAAAGGAGGCCAGGGGCCATAGCCAGGGGTGCATCGGGTTGGCAGACAAGCACACTGTTGCTGTTCACCATGCCGTGTTTCAGGGCCCAGGACAAAGCAGAGGCTCTGGAAGGATATGCAGGGTGTAGGTGCCTGGCTCTAGGTGCAGCTCGGGTGGCAGGATGAGGAGGAAGCTCCCAGCCCAGAGGTGTTTGGCCACTGAGAGACAATTGTGGGAGGGAGGGTGATGCCACACTCAGGGTGGAGAAGGCCACAGAGGTGAACCAGGCAAGCAGGGGGTGGCAGTGGCATGGGGGCAACCACAGAGGGAACAGTAGAGTGGAGAAAACCCAGGGCCCCAAGGCAGGGAGACCAGGGCCTCTGGGCAGCCCCTCTGAGCACCTTCATGTTGAAGATGCCACTCCAGGGTCCAGGCCCAGTGGGATGGCTCCTTTGCCATGACCTCCTCACAGCACTG
>NW_006922253.1:391790-398232 GCF_000298275.1 Orycteropus afer afer | reverse complement strand
GCAAAAATTGGAAACAATGAAGAAGAATCAACAATTGGAAAATACAGCCTTGATGAAAGAAAAGTCTCTGAAGACTGCATGATAGACCAATGCTTTATTCATTACAAATGCCTTTTCTCAACAACTTACCTGGTAATTATACACGTTTACCTCACCACATAAAATACACAAGAATCAAATCAACCTCACCTGTAGAGAAAGGTGAAGGAGAAGCTCAACATCTTCAGCCAAAACAAAGCCAGGTGCTGATTGTGGAACAAGCATCATTTGCTCATATGGAAGTTCAAGTTTAAGCTCAAGAAAATTAAACCAACTCCAAGAGAGACAAAATACAACCTTGATTACATTCAACCAGAATTTAATGACGATCTCAAGAACAGATTTGAAGCATTGAACAACAATGACTGGAGACCAGACCAGACAAGGAGATCATGCACGAAGAAAACAAAAGTCATTTAAAATATAAGAAAGAAAGAAAAATACCAAAATGGATGTCAGAAGTGACTGTGAAACTTGCTTTTGAATGAAGAGTAGCTAGAACAAATGAAAAAAAATGATGAAATAAAATACTTGAAGAGAAGAATTCAAAGAGCAGATCAAGAAGGCAAAATAGAGTATTATAATGAAATGTGCAAAGACCTGTAGTTAGAAAACCAAAGAGGAAAATCACATTCAGAATTTCTCAACCTGAAAAAACTGAAGAAAAAATTCAAGACTTTAGTTGCAATACTGAAAGTTTCTATAGGCATAATATTGAATAATGCAGGAAGCATCAAAAGAAGATGGAAGTAACACTCAGAGTTACTGTACCAAAAAGAATTGGTTGACGTTCAAACACTCCAGAGGGTAACATATGATGAAGAACCAATAGTAATGAAGAAAGGTGTCCAAGCTTCACTGAAGAATTGATGACAAACAGGGCTCCAGGAACTGACAGAATATTCACTGAGATGTTTCAACAAATGTATATAGCCCTGGCAGCACTTATTGTTTAAGGATCCATACTTTTGCCCATACAAAGAAAGATGTTTCAACAGAGTGCATAAACTTTCAAAATTCAATTAATATCTATGCAAGAAAAATTTTGCTGAAAAAGATACAAAAACAATTTTTGCAGTATATTGACAAGGATCTTCCAGAAATTCAAGCTAGATTCAGAAGAGGATATGGAACAAAGAATACCATTGCTTATATCAGATGGATCTTGGCTGAAAGCAATGAAAACTAGAAATTTGCTTAATAGTGTTTTACTGACTATGCAAAGGCATTTGATTTTGTAGATCACAACAAATAATGGATCACTTTGCTAAGAACGGGAATTCCATGACAATTAATTGTGCTCATGAGGAACCTTTATGGAGACCAATAGGCAATCATTCAAATAGAACAAGAGGATAAAACATGGTTTAAAATCAGGAAAAGGATGAATCAGGTTGTCTACTTACACCAGATTTAGTCAACATGCATGCTGAGCAAATAATCTGAGAAGCTAGACTGTATGAAGAACATGACATCAGAATTAGAAGAAGACTCATTAATAACTTACAATATGCAGATGACACAATATTGCTTGCTGAAAGTGAAGATGACTTGAAGCACTTACTAATGAAGACCAAAGACTACAATCTCCAGTATGGATTACACCTCAACATAAATAAAACTGAAATCCTCACAACTGGACAAATAAACAACATCAAGAAAAATGGAGAAAAGATTGAGCTTCTCAGGGATTTCATTTTTCTTGGATCCACAATCAATACCCATTGAAGTAGCAGTCAAGGAAACAGACTAAGTATGTTGTTGTTGTTGTTATGTGCCGTCGAGTCGGCCCCGACTCATAGCGACCCCTCCTTGGGTTTCCTAGGCAGTATCACTACAGAAGTAGGATTGCCCAACCTTACTTCCGAGGAGTGGCTGGTGGGTTTGAACCACCAGCCATCTGGTTAGCAGGCAAGTGTCTTAGCCACTATGCTACCAGAGCTCCCAATCCCTGGAGTAAGACATGATGATTGGTACAGTACAAGTATAGCACTGGGTAAATCTGTTGCAAAAGAGCTCTTTAAAGTGTAAATGAGCAAAGATATCACTTTGAAGACTAAGGCACCCTGACCAAAACCATGGTATTTTCAATAGCCTCATATGCATGTAAAATCTAAATAAGGAATGACAGTGAATAAAGAATGCAGAAAAAAACTAATGCATTTGAATTATGGTGTCATCACAGCATACCATGGACAGTCAGAAGAATGAATAAATCTCTTTCAGAAGTATAGGCGGGATGCTCTTTAGAAGCAAGCTTGGCCAGACTTTGTCACATGAAATTTGATCATGTTGTCAGAAAGGACCAGTCCCTGGAGTAAGACATGATGATTGGTACAGTACAAGTTTAGCAAAAAAGAGGAAGACATTTACTGAAGATGACTGACGCAGTGGATGCAATGATGGACTGGAGCAAAGCAAAACTAGTAAGGATGGCACAGGTTGTATACAAGATAACTGTGAGTCAGAACCAACTTGATAGTACCTAACAACTACAATCTAATCTGATTTGAAGATCACCAAGAACCTTAACAGTAATAACAATTTATCTCTAAATTATAATCATCTGGCCAGAAGGCTTCTTGTCCTTTAGGATTGTTGTTTTCTTTGGTGGATTCTTAAGTGCAGTCAACAGCATCAATCTCCATCTTATTTCTTCATGATCATCTTTCCTTAGAATTGTGACTTTTTCTCTTTTTTTCATGTAAAAACCTTCATTCACTTTGACCAGCTGAGTTTAGATGACTGGTACAAGGAAAGCTATTTGTTTAACCAAATTTATACTGAATTATAATCGGCCTTTTCATGGCTAGAAGGCCTTGCACAGTTGCTACCCAACAATACTCAGCTCTTTGACTTTACCCAGCACCACTTTCTTCTATAGTCACTGTGCTTGGTTGGAATGGCCTCATTCTTGTCTTTGAACCTTTGCACTCACTTTTCTGGCTTTCCAACCTATTCCTTCCCCTGGATGTGGTTCCTGCTCGTCTCTTCAACCTACTTGTTCTATTCTTTCCCTTTCCTTAACCTTGATACCCACTAGCCTTTCGATGCCTTCAATTTCTGATTCTCTTTTTAAGTTGGAACCTTCCACATGTAACAGTCCTTCCCGTGGATGCAACTCCTCTTCATTTGAATCTCAATTTGGGTCTTATTCTCTTTTCATTTTCTGCCTAGTACCCTATTTGTTGTCTTAACACTTGTCTCAGACTATAATTATTTTAATTAGAGACTCTCTTATTTATTGCCAGGCTCTATTTCAAGAATGTAATATCAGTGCAGTTAGGACCTTTTTCTTGATATTTTTGTGTTGTTGTTATATATTTTATCCCCAGTTCATAGCATATTACCTGGCATGAAAAAGGTGCTCAGTAAATATTAAAAAAAAAAAAAAAGCTAATTATTGGATGAATAATTATTCCATTTAACTTGCAGATAAAATTTTAACATATCTATCAACATCTAAATGCAGGATAAATTTAGCATAAAATAAACAAAAAAGAAAACCTTGCTATGGAAAAGTGGGAAGTAAATGGTTAAATTCATATTTACTAGAAAAAAGAGTGACTGGACTGATTTTTTAATTCTTAAATGGCAATAGTCTTATAATGATTGTGAAACTCTTTTTCCACTATGTTACATTTTCTTGACCCTAATTATGTGATTGATCTGGCAGAAATTTTACATATAGATGTTCATTCAAAATTTTGTTGAAAATACTGGTGAATGTAATTAAGCTTATATTAGATACACTCCAATTACAGGACTCCAATTACAGAACTCAATGATAAATACTATAGTTATGAGGGATAAAAATGTCCACTGATCTTTGCTCCTATTAGAGAGAAGACTCTACCTTCTGACAGACTATATCTGTTTCAGAAATGATTGACTAGGTTTAAAACATGATATAAAAAAAGGGAACGGAAGCCTTTTCAAAAGGTCACCCACAAAAGGTTTGTGCCATATCAACCTTCTCACTATCTCAAACACAACTGATTGGCCATACCAACACATGAGATGAGATAGGCAAACATCAGAATGATAATTTTCCTCTTCTTCTTACTTGCCAGCTTCTCATGGAGATACAGAATTTATTTGCTTTTTTGATAAATTCTTCCTCCCAACAATAGAAAATTTTTATTTTTTTGTTTGCATCATAGTATTCCTTTTAGACAGGTCTACAATGGAAGTAATAACAAGTTTATGAGATACTTAGAAGAGCCTGTGAAAAAAATGGACAGGCTTAGCCATATGAAATCAAATCTCTCTGTGGAACTAGATTGCCCAGTCTTCCTTCCAAGGAGTACCTGGTGGATTTGAACCACAAGCCTCCTGGTTACTAGTCAAATGGCACCATGCCACCAAATTCCTAAATGAAGTCATCATCTATCTTGCAACTAAGGAAGTACATCCAGTTAGAAGCGGAGGAAGGTAATTTTGAAAAAGCAATTCCTCAGTCACCACCACCTTTTCTGTCCTTCAATGATTTGGCCTCTGGAGTAGTCTCTGAGTCTAACCAAGTTATTTGGCCTTCTGTGATGGGTAGGGATCTACATCTTTAAAATGCTTGACACAATATGAGCATTCTATAAATATTTTTCAGTTGAAAGTGTAAATAAGAGAGTAAGCTTACCATGTATGTTTTCTCAATATGTATCACTATCTTGGCAGTTACTGTATCTGGTCTCTGAAATCAGCATTCATAAAAATAACAATTAGAAATAAGGAGATATAAAAACATTTTGTACATTGTATTTCAGCAATAGCAAAAATTCTGGAGCAGAATAATCTTGGAAAATTACAAGGGATGAGTTTAGGAGGTATCCTGGACTCTGGTCATCTAGGGTCTTGCAGTCCAAGGTAACATGATTGGATTTTATTGAGTTTGTGATAGGGATCCACTGCATAGGTTCTGAGCAAGGAGGTAACTGAAGAGGAAGATGTAAAAAGATTATCAGGACTGTTTCAGGAGACTATCGGAGACAAGAATGAAAGCAGACCTGGCAAAAAGCTATTGTGATAGGTGAGTGAAGTAACAGGGAAAGAGTGAGAATGATCAAATTCATAATTTATTTTGAAGGCAGTGTCACCAAAGTTAGTTAAAGTAGAGGAGAATAATGGAGTCAAGGACACTGTGAGATGTTTGGTCTGAACAATGGCATGGAAGGTGGTACCTTTGACTGAAATGGGTGACAACCTAGGAACAAACAGATTTAGTATAGAATATTAAACATACATTTTTTATGAATACTATATTGATATCAGATTAAAGATGTCCATTGGGTACTTGAAATGTGAATTTGAAAATTAGGGGAATGATAGAGGCTGAAAACACAAAATTGGAATGCTTCAACATTGATACATTAAGAAAAGGAGAAAGATGCAAGAAAGGCACGAAAAGGAGGTGTCAGTGGTTAAGGGGAAGTCGAGCCCAGTGACCTTCGTCTATAGCCTTCCATTCATAAAATTCGCTACCAACTTTGAATATTTAAATTACCTTAGTCGGTCATCACGTGTTACCTAACTGTGACTTCACATGTGGCCTACCTTTTCATGAAAGTCTCCTCCTATCCTTTCTTGTTCTCTAACTTCCCCTTTAAATCTGAGCCAAAATATTGCATCCTCTGGGAAAGCTATTCCTCATCTCAGCTTGATTTTGAAGTTCCTACATTAAACATCCTTAATATCATGTGATTTAATTATAATGACACTTATTCCACTGGTCTCTAACAGTCTGACCCTATCATTATGTATCACTTCACTGAAGGTGGAGAACTATCTCTTATTAAACAGGATATCTCAATGTCCATATATAAGTAGGTGCTCCTTACACATTTTTTTAAATGAAATGAGAATATAAAAGATCAATACAAATACACTTAAAAATGTAATACTTGTTCTGTAAGTAAGCAGCCTTCTAATATCTGAAATCAACACCAATAGAAGAATTTATGTTACCAAGGAAAATGTAACTTACTTTATTCTCCTGGGATTCATACAGACTCCAAAGGAACAGAAAGTTATTTCATTATATTCTTGCTCTTCTACATTTTGACTGTGGTGGGAAACCTGCTCATTCTTGTGACAGTAACTATCAGTAAATCCATGGACTTGCCTGCATACCTCTTTCTTGGAAGCTTAACATTTATGTTGTTGTTGTTGTTAAGTGCCGTCGAGTCATTTCTGATTCATAGCGACCCCATGCACGGCAGAACAAAACACTGCCCGATCCCGCGACAGCCCCACAATCCCTGCTATACTTGAGCCCATCATCACAGCCACCATGTCAATCCATCTCGTTGAAGCCCTCCCCCTCTTTCGTCGACCCTCCACCCTACCAAGCATGACATCCTTCTCCAGGGAATGGTCCCGTCTGACAACATGACCAAAATAGGTGAGA